>NW_028270136.1:837500-1137500 GCF_056152115.1 Neolamprologus brichardi
GTTTGGTAGTGTCCAAGTGCTACTTTTAAAGCTTTAAATGCAGCGTGGACTGTCACAGTGACTATATTTCTCTTTCATATGAAGTCTATGATGCAATCAGATCAGTTCAAACCAAAAGACAGGGCTTTTGGTCCCATCAGTTTTCAGGCCCCTCTTCTGTGGAACCAGCTTCCAGTTTGGATTTGGCAGACAGACACTATCTCTACTTTTAAGATTAGGCTTCAAACTTTCCTTTATTCTAAAGCAAATAGTTAGGGCTGGATCAGGTGACCCTAAATCCCCCGTAGTTATGTTGCTGGGGGGATTGAGTTTTTGATTGAGTATTTCTTCTTCAGTCACCTTTCTCGCTCACTATGTGTTAATAGACCTCTCTGCATTGAATCATACTTGTTATTAGTCTCTGGCTCTCTTCCACAGCATGTCCTTATTCTGTCTTCCTTCTCTCACCCCAACCAATCACAGCAGATGGCCGCCCCTCCCTGAGCCTGGTTGTGCCGGAGGTTTCTTCCTGTTAAAAGGGAGTTTTTCCTTCCCACTGTCGCCAAAGTGCTCGCTCATACGGGGTCATATGATTGTTGGGTTTCTCTGTAGTATTATTGTAGGGTCTACCTTACACAATACAAAGTATCTTGAGGTGACTGTTGTGGTGATTTGGTGTTGTATAAATAAAACTGAATTGAATTGAATCTGGTGCCACTGTTTTGATGCTTCCAGTTTAGACTTTTAATTTTCTTGTTTCTCTTTGTTTATGTTTAGCTTTAGGTTAGGATCACTGTGAAGGCTAAAATACTTCCTTTCAGAATATTAATCACATGTTTCAAGGCAAACATTTGCCATCTGCATGTCTTTGGTTTCCAAGCTTCTTGACAACACCAGCGCAGCACAGTTGGCTGCCCGTTTCAGAGATTCAGGGACTTGCTGGACTCAAACTACCATACATGCTGAAAATTATACTAGGGTCCACAATGCTTTAAACACCTCTGGGTCCTGATCAAGTGTCAGTATGAAACAAGCTTTGAGTGAGAATGTTGCCTCAAAGCAAAGGGTCCTGGCTTTAACTCCACTGGCCAGTTTCTCTCTGGGTGCTCCTGCTTCCTCCCACAGTCCAAAGATATGCAAGTTTAAATCTAAGACATCACAGATATTAACCCTACCCTAAAAAATATTCTGAAAAACGCTAAATGGTATTTTTCAGGACAAATATCAGTAGTCCATTATATATACAGTGGGGCAAAAAAGTATTTAGTCAGCCACCGATTGTGCAAGTTCCCCCACTTAAAATGATGACAGAGATCAGTAATTTGCACCAGAGGTACACTTCAACTGTGAGAGACAGAATGTGAAAAAAAAATCCATGAATTCACATGGTAGGATTTGTAAAGAATTTATTCGTAAATCAGGGTGGAAAATAAGTATTTGGTCACCTCAAACAAGGAAAATCCCTGGCTCTCACAGACCTGTAACGTCTTCTGTAAGAAGCTTTTCTGTCCCCCACTCGTTACCTGTATGAATGGCACCTGTTTGACCTCATCATCTGTATAAAAGACACCTGTCCACAGCCTCAACCAGTCAGACTCCAAACTCCGCCATGGCCAAGACCAAAGAGCTTTCGAAGGACACCAGGAAAGGAATTGTAGACCTGCACCAGACTGGGAAGAGTGAATCTACAATAGGCAAGCAGCTTGGTGTGAAAAAATCAACTGTGGGAGCAATCATCAGAAAATGGAAGACATACAAGACCACTGATAATCTCCCTCGATCTGGGGCTCCACGCAAGATCTCATCCCGTGGGGTCAAAATGATCATGAGAACGGTGAGCAAAGATCCCAGAACCACACGGGGGGACCTGGTGAATGACCTGCAGAGAGCTGGGACCAAAGTAACAAAGGTCACCATCAGTAACACACTACAACGGCAGGGAATCAAATCCCGCAGTGCCAGACGTGTTCCGCTGCTGAAGCCAGTGCATGTCCAAGCCCGTCTGAAGTTTGCCAGAGAGCACATGGATGATACAGCAGAGGATTGGGAGAATGTCATGTGGTCAGATGAAACCAAAGTAGAACTTTTTGGTATAAACTCAACTCGTCGTGTTTGGAGGAAGAAGAATACTGAGTTGCATCCCAAGAACACCATACCTACTGTGAAGCATGGGGGTGGAAACATCATGCTATGGGGCTGTTTTTCTGCCAAGGGGACAGGACGACTGATCTGTGTTAAGGACAGAATGAATGGGGCCAAGTATCGTGAGATTTTGAGCCAAAACCTCCTTCCATCAGTGAGAACTTTGAAGATGAAACGAGGCTGGGTCTTCCAACATGACAATGATCCAAAACACACCGCCCGGGCAACAAAGGAGTGGCTCCGTAAGAAGCATTTGAAAGTCCTGGAGTGGCCTAGCCAGTCTCCAGACCTCAACCCCATAGAAAATCTGTGGCGGGAGTTGAAAGTCCGTGTTGCTCGGCGACAGCCCCAAAACATCACTGCTCTTGAGAAGATCTGCATGGAGGAATGGGCCAAAATACCAGCTACTGTGTGTGCAAACCTGGTAAAGACCTATAGTAAACGTTTGACCTCTGTTATTGCCAACAAAGGTTATGTTACAAAGTATTGAGTTGTATTTTTGTTATTGACCAAATACTTATTTTCCACCCTGATTTACGAATAAATTCTTTACAATTCCTACCATGTGAATTCATGGATTTTTTTTTCACATTCTGTCTCTCACATTTGAAGTGTACCTCTGGTGCAAATTACTGACCTCTGTCATCATTTTAAGTGGGGGAACTTGCACAATCGGTGGCTGACTAAATACTTTTTTGCCCCACTGTATATATACATATATATATATATATATATATATATATATATATATATATATATATATATATATATATATATATATATATATATATGTATATATATATATATATATGTATATATATAATTCCCCACTCACCCCTGTGGGCGGTCAATCCTTCAAGCTCGGGTCCTCTACCAGAGGCCTGGGAGCTTGAGGGTCCTGCGCAGTATCTTAGCTGTTCCTAAGACTGCGCTCTTCTGGACAGAGATCTCCGCTGTTGTTCCCGGGATCTGCTGGAGCCACTCGCCTAGCTTGGGAGTCACCGCACCTAGTGCTCCGATTACCACTGGGACCACCGTCACCTTCACCCTCCACATCTTCTCGAGCTCTTCTCTGAGCCCTTGGTATTTCTCGAGCTTCTTGTGTTTATTCTTCCTGATGTTGCTTTCATTCGGAACTGCTACATCGATCACTACGGTCGTCTTCTCATGTTTGTCTACCACCACTATGTCCGGTTGGTTAGCCACCACCATTTTGTATCTGGAAGTCCCACAGGATCTTAGCTCAGTCATTCTCCATCATCCTTGGGGGCATCTCCCATTTTGACCCCAGGACTTCCAGGTTATACTCGGCACAGATGTTCCTGTACACTATGCCGGCCACTTGGTTATGGCGTTCCATGTATGCCTTGCCTGCTAGCATCTTGCACCCTGCTGTTATGTGCTGGATTGTCTCTGGGGCATTTTTACACAGCCTGCACCTAGGGTCTTGCCTGGTGTGATAGACCCCAGCCTCAATGGATCTTGTGCTCAGTGCTTGTTCCTGTGCTGCCATGATTAGTGCTTCCGTGCTGTTTTTCAGTCCAGCTTTGTCCAGCCACTGGTAGGATTTCTGGATATCAGCCACCTCCTCTATCTGTCGGTGGTACATACCGTGCAGGGACCTGTCCTTCCATGATGGTTCCTCGCCTTCCTCCACTTTCTTGGGTTTCTGCTGCCTGAGGTATTCACTGAGCACGCTGTCAGTTGGGGCCCATCTTCGTGATGTATTCGTGGATGTTCCTTGTCTCATCCTGGACTGTGGTGCTGACACTCACCAGTCCCCATCTCCCTTCCTTCCGCTCAGCGTACAGCCTCAGGGTGCTGGACTTGGGGTGAAACCCTCCATGCATGGTAAGGAGGTTTCTTGTCTTGATGTCAGTGGCTTCTATCTCCTCCTTTGGCCAGCCTATTACCCCAGCAGGGTACCTGATCACGGGCAGGGCGTAGGTGTTGATAGCCCGGATCTTGTTCTTACCGTTCAGCTTACTCCTCAGGACTTGCCTGACCCTCTGCAGGTACTTGGTGGTTGCAGCTTTCCTAGCGGCCTCTTCATGGTTCCCATTCGCCTGTGGGATCCCCAGGTACTTGTAACTGTCCTCTATGTCTGCAATGTTGCCTTCTGGTAGATCAATCCCCTTAGTTCTGACTACCTTCCCTCTCTTTGTTACCATCCGACTACACTTCGCCAGCCCGAACGACATTCCGATGTCATTGCTGTATATCCTGGTGGTGTGGATCAGTGAATCGATGTCTCGTTCACTCTTGGCATACAGCTTGATGTCATCCATGTACAGGAGGTGGCTGACAACCGCTCCATTCCGTAGTCGGTATCCGTAGCCTGTCTTGTCAATTATCTCACTGAGGGGGTTCAGGCCTATGCAGAACAGCAGTGGGGACAGAGCATCTCCTTGATAGATCCCACACTTGATGGTGACTTGTGCTATGGGCTTGAGGTTGATCTTATATAGTTCTAGGCATTCCAGGATCCAGGTGTGGGGCATTGAGTCATAGGCCTTCTTGTAATCAATCCAGGCAGTGCACAGGTTGGTCAATCTGGTCCTGCAGTCTCGGCTGACTGCTTGGTCTGCCAGTAGCTGGTGTTTTGCGCCTCTGGTATTCTTGCCCATCCCTTTCTGTGCCCCGCTCATGTATTGACCCATGTGCCTGTTCATCTTAGCCGCTATGATGCCTGACAGGAGCTTCCACGTGGTGCTGAGGCAGGTTATTGGTCGGTAGTTGGAGGGGACCGGTCCCTTCTGGAGGTCCTTGAGGAACTGGTCCCTTCTGGGGGTCCTTGAGGATCAGGACTGTCCGGCCTTCAGTTAGCCATTCCAGGTGTCTCTCGTCAACTAGCAGCTGGTTCATTTGTGCTGCCAGGCGCTCGTGGAGTGCAGTCAGCTTCTTCAGCCAGTAGGCGTTAACCATGTCAGGGCCTGGTGCTGTCCAACTGTTCATACTGGAGACCCTTTCTTGGATATCTGCCACTGTGATAGTTACTGGACCCTGTTCGGGGAGGTCGCTGTGGTCTGCCCTCAGATCCACTAGCCACTGAGCATTGCCGTTATGGGTTGCGTCCTTCTCCCATATGCTCTTCCAGTATTGTTCTGACTCCAGCCTTGGTGGTGCTGTTCTCATATTGTTCCCCTGCCACTGAGAGTACACCTTGGCTGGTTCCGTGGAGAACAGCTGGTTTATTCTCTTGCCTTCTATCTTTCTGGTGTACCCCCTTAAGTGGCTGGCCAAGGCTGTGAGTCGTTGCTTGGCAGTTTCCAAGGCCTCAGATATGGACAACTTCCTGTACTTCTTAGGCACCTTCCTCATGGCGCCTTTCTGCAACTCCGATAGTTGGCTAACCTCCCTCCGTGCTACCTTGATCTTAGCCTCTAGCCTCCTTCTCCATGGAGGGTACTGCCCCTTGTGGCTGTTCAACTTGTAGCCAAGCATCTCACTGATCACTGCTGCCGTATTGTAGATCAGCTTGTTAGTGTCGGTAATCGTGGCTGTAGGTATTGTCCGTAGTGCTGCATTAACATCATCTAGCAGACCTTCTGAGGGTACTTCACGTAATCTTGGTAACCGGCTACGGGGGGTCCAGGTTTCAAGCTTGGCCATGATCCTATCTTTCAGGTCATTTCCTCTCGCACTCAACGATCCTTCTCCTATCGCACTTGGGGCTTGGTACCCAATCTCGGGTGGGGGTGGCTCCCCCTTGCCATAGCATTTATGTTGTACCTCGTCAATCTCTAGCTGTGAGAGCAGTCCCTTCTTTTGAATGTTGGAACACTAAGCTACAAATTGTTTTGCCGTCATTGTGGATGTTGGGTATCGAAAAATCCATAGGTCCCTCATCCTATTCATGTAACCCCTTCCGCCAGGGTTACTTGCGTAGTAGCATTCCAACAACGCCCTGTTTTTGTCTCTTGCCCACCGATGCCTTCTTGTTCCAGTAGCCCACTTCTCGTCAGGGTGCCCTGGTTCCTCAACACCTGACGCAGACCTTGTTGATCCGGGCGACGTCCGAGCTGGCATGCCTTCATATTTATCTGTCTCACTCATGTCTGCAGTAGGTTTGCTTAGCATAGGGGGTCTAGCCTTAGGACCCTTACTGGATACAGACGCCCCAGGCGGGAATCAAACTTGCAATCCTGTGCTTGAATTTTGTGCCTGGCAGTAGTCAAAGTGAGCTGAGTTTATGACAGACGATGATGTTCAACCTTTATTGTCCATTTTTGCAAAGAATGACATTCGGAGGAAATTCAGCAGATGTTTAGCAGAGCTTTAAGTTATAAGTCTGTGGGTCAATTTATTTAAACTTCCCAAGGCCTTTTCCCTGTTGTGAGAGAACAATCCATCCCCATCCCATAATGTCATATAATGCCATTTAGTCAGGTGCATCTTCCCATTATGTGCATGTTGTCCTGTGGAGTCAGCTTCCTGGTGCACCAGCTATAGCACCGGGATAACAATCCAGTTTTTAGAGGTTTGCTAAATCCAGTAGGAGGTTGAAAGGATGGTGATGGAATACAATGGTTTTTCTTCTTCTTTGTGTTTTGCATTTTATTTGGATATAAGGTAACAATGTATCTTTTTTCACTGAGTGAATAAATACTGTAACTGTTTAACATGATGATTTAACAGCTGAGCGTCTCACTCCTATCTCACTCTCTACAAGAAAGAATACAAGAGAGTTTGTAGTTGAGCAGTTGCTAAGAACGTATCAAATTTCAGTAGCATGTAAACACATTCTATATGGAAACAATGAATTCTTTTTCATATTTTGAAGTTTTAATGTATAATTCGAGTGAGTCCTGGTCTCCTTGATGGATTGTTCCCTTTTCGTCACGTTTCAAAATCATGTACAATATCTGCTACTTTTACATATTGGAGATTGAAAGATAGACAGTGAAGACAATCAAAAAACAAAGTAGTTGACTCAAAGAAAGAAGGAAAGAAGGAGAGCAAAATAGAAAAAAAGAGAAAGACCAATGTTTTTTTCTTGATTTGAGAAATTAAAGACTGGGTGAAAAGGTAAAAGTGAGGCAGAGAGCAAGTGGAATGAAAAAAAACTACACATGGCACATGAAAAGACACACACAAGACACACTCATACACACAGACACACTCACAGACTTCACTAGTTTTCACCACTCATGTTAAGGCACACACATACATTCAGTCACTGTTACTGTGGTGAAGTTAAACAGTGCTTAGTATGTGACACCACCATCTATTACACTAAAACAGGAGAGTGTGCGCCAAAACCTGAAACTGCACAGACCGTGTGTGTGTGTGTGTGTGTGTGTGTGTGTGTGTGTGTGTGTGTGTGTGTGTGTGTGTGTGTGTGTGTGTGTGTGTGTGTGTGTGTGTATGAGAGAGTGAGTGAGAGATCCATCCATCACACCTGAATAACTGCTGATCTGACAGGAAGTGCCTGTGGCCCTGCTGCTTCCTGATTGGGCTGTCTCTCTGGGGTAGCACAATAAACAGGGGTTAAATGTTACATGATGGTGAATTTGAACAGCACTTTCAAACTCTAATGGTATCGCTTACTTGTTCGGTCCTCGAAAAAAGCCTGCCACTGGAGGGCACCAATGTGAAGATAACTGATGGATTTTAAGTTTCTTTTAAATCTAAAGAAATTTTGGCATTACATGTTCTTGGTATAAATGAGATGGGTCAACTGTGGTCATAAAAGGATGACATGGTCAGGTACGCTGGGATTAAACAAGGCAGAAATCAGAATTCATCAAATCAGACAACTTTTTCCAACCATCTATTTCCTGTTCTCAGGTCACAGGAGTGACATCCGGTGTGGCCTAATGCTGCTGTAACCCATTCAAGGATCAACACGTGTGTTTAAAGATCATCTTCTGCATACTTTGATTGTAACAAGTAGTTGCATTATTGTTGCCTACCTATCAGCTTAAAGCCAATCATTCTCTTCTATCCTCTGACACCAAAAAGGAATTTCTGCCCAGAGAACGGACACACAGGATATTTTCTCCTTTTCAGAACATTCTCTGTAAATCCCAGAAAATGTGCAGAGATGTCAGCCTTAGTGAGAAGTCTCTCTGAATGCTTCACTATCATTTCTATTATGAGATTTTTATTATGATTCCTGAAAGATAACATTATTGGTGGGATGATTTAAAGTAAACAATCATACATACACTACCGGTCAAATGTTTGGACACACCTTCTCATTTAATTATTTTTTAATTTTTATTATTTTTACTACTTTCTACATTGTAGATACATACTGAAGACATCAAATATATGAAGCAAGATATATGGAATAATGTAACAAAGAAAAAAGATACATAACTCTAAATAGGTCTAATATTTTAAATTCTTCAAAGTAACCACCCCTTTGCTTTGTTGACAGGGCTGCAAACCCTTGGCCTTCTCTCAGTGAGCTTCATGATGTAGTCACCTGAAATGGTTTCACTTCACAGGTGTGCTGTGTCAGGGTTCATTTGTGGAATTTCTTTCCTTCTTATTTGGGTTGGGAACATCAGTTGTGTTGTCCAGAAGTCATGTTAGTACAAAGCTGACAACTGTTAGAATTTGTATTCTGACAAGAACCAATCAGCTAAGTAAAGAGAAACAACAGCCCATCATTACTTTAAGAACTGAAGGTCAGTCAGTCCGGAACATTGCTAACTTTGAATCAAAGGAGCTTGCAAAGAAAAGCGTCTGGACTTCTTTAAGTTACTTGAAGACGTTTCACCTCTCATCCGAGAAGCTTCTTCAGTTCTAAGGTCAAATGGTGGGGAGTCCCAGATTTAAACCTAGTGGGAGTATCCCCCCACAGAGGGACAAAAGGACCCCCTGATGATCCTCTAATCGCCTGACCCAAGGTGTGAAACTGGGTGTGGGTCCCAATCAGCCAGGGTTTCGGGTGAGTTTATTGTGAAACCTGGCCCCACCTTATCATGCGAATTCCTGAGGTCAAATGGCCCAGGATGTGAGTGGGCATTAAGGCGTCTGGGGAGGGAACTCAAAACTGGATTATAGATGACAGACAGTTGGTGTCGTAAACCACCACCTCTGTTCAAAGATGGTCGCTCACAGTGGACATAGATGGCTTCTTTCACTCCTCTTTCAAACCATCTGTCCTCTCTGTCCAAAATGTGAACATTGGCATCCTCGAAAGAGTGTCCTTTATCCTTAAGATGCAGATGGACAGCTGAGTCTTGTCCCATGGAGGTGGCTCTTCTGTGTTGTGCCATGCGCTTGTAAAGTGGCTGTTTGGTCTCTCCAATGTAGAGGTCTGGGCATTCCTCTCTGCACTGTACAGCATACACCACGTTGTTAAGTCTGTGTTTTGGAGTTTTGTCTTTCGGTTGAACCAGTTTTTGTCTGAGCGTGTTGCTGGGTCTGAAATGCACCGGGATGTCATGCTTGGGGTGCATTTCAGACCCAGCAACACACTCAGACAAAAACTGAGAACTTTTGACTGGTAGTGTATGTCACTGTAAACAAATAAATCTGTTTATCACAATCATCATTATTTTTAGGGGTGGAAATCAAGAACCACTTCTTGTTGATATTGAGTATCAATCCCATTTATCCGTTCCAGTTAAACTTGAATTACAATCAGCTGATTCCAGTTCATGGATTCAGCTTGAATATGGACATTACTTATATTTTTATGGTAATTATGCAAGTGTGTGTTTCAGCTCATTTACAGAGTAACTCTGCATTAACTTGCAGAAAAGTGCTCTGTGTAAATTTGTAATAATTACTTTTTTTGAGTAACAGCCCAAACACACAAAACAACAAAGAGGGTTATGCTGCCTATTGATGGTGGTGAGTCTCAAAGCGAAGCCAGTGAGAACCCAGTGAGCGTCACTAAGTGACTTGATAAGAAATCAAATCGATAATGGAATGGGAATCATTAAATTCTTATTCTTCTTATTATTAGTATTAGTATTAGTAATATTACTAGTAGTAGCATTAATAATATTATCACCTAGTAAAGTGCAAAATTTTGCACCATTTGTCATACAAATGGTTCTTCAGATTTGCTGCCCTGACCATATTTTGCTATACATTCCTACTCTGTAGACATGTAGGCACATTTTGACATGTTGATACGATTTACTGTTTTGATGTTATAAGCCATTTTTTAGACTGGATGCCACACACAGACTGAATGCTGTTACCATGGTAACTCAGTGGCTTTTCCTCTGACACAGCTGCAAGCTAATGACTGTTGATGTGTGGATTCATTTGAATATTACCATTTCATTGGGTTGAATCTCTTTTGTTCCATCACCTTTCTCTATTAGTATGCTGTACTGTAGTGGGGGTTTCAGAATTCAGGCCATAACATGGTTCATGTAGATTTCAAAATGTCTCCAAAAGTGCTTAGAGGGCAATTTGAATGTATGAATAGCCACAAAACTGCCTTTTTTGGTGATTAATAATCAGAAAAAATCCATAGATCTATAATTTGCATGCCACATCATGTTAACAGCATGTTGTTAAATCTTTGAATATTTATTTATGAGTCAAATATTGAAGGATTTTTTGAAATATCCTGTCTCAGAGTGACACTGAAAAACTAGCTCATGCATTTATTACTTCTAGGCTGGACTACTGTGATTCATTATTATCAGGATGTCCTAAAACTAGAAAGAGAGAGCATATTTCTCCTGTTTTGGCTTCCCTTCATTGGCTCCCTGTTAAATCCAGAATTGAATTCAAAATCTTGCTCCTCACATTCAAGGTCTTAAATAATCAGGCCCCATCTTATCTTAATGACCTTGTAGTACCATATCACCCTATTAGAGTTTGGATTGAATTTGGGAGACACACTCACTATGTATTAACAGACCTCTCTGCATTGAATCATATCTGTTATTAATCTCTGTCTCTCTTCCACAGCATGTCTTTCATCCTGTTTTCCTTCTCTCACCCCAACCGGTCGCAGCAGATGGCCCCGCCCCTCCCTGAGCCTGGTTCTGCCGGAGGTTTCTTCCTGTTAAAAGGGAGTTTTTCCTTCCCACTGTCACCAAAGTGCTTGCCCGTAGGGGGTCATATGATTGTTGGATTTTTCTCTGTATGTATTATTGTAGGGTCTACCTTACAATATCATAAAATGCACCTTAGAACACACATGCATCAACATTACATATGAGTGGGCGGAGGGACGTTTGGAGTCTTCACACCCCCCCGTTCTCTGTTGGGGCGGGGGGGCTGGGAGGAGGAGTTGGCCGTCCGATTGGAGTCTGGAATGTGGGGCCTCCCTGCTGCTGCGGAGTCGGGGCAGTCTGCTTCTCTCCACCCCAGGGAAAAAGATAACACTACCTGGGTCTGGGTGCAGTTTCCCCCTCCAGGGGCAAGGGTACCTAGACCTGGGGCTTAGAGTACACTTGGGGAGTGTGATTGTGTGTACAGTGTCTCTCTATGTCTGTCTCCACGTTGGTTGAGTGTTGAGTTATTGCATATGAGAGCATGAGGGTGGGAATGAATGTTTGTATCTGTGTGTGCCTGTATGTCTGTGTCTATATGTCAGGTCGGGTATCAGACGCCACCTCTCTGGGGAGATCTCAGGCCCTCCAAGGTATGGAGGCCTATCTCCCCCCACCACTTCCCCTGCCAGTGGCAGACGCCCTCAGACATCGGTGCATTAGTGGTTCTTTGTGTCCAGGGGTGGGCGTCCAGGTACACACCGGCTCACTCCTTGGTGGCTGCTTATCGGGGCCTGGAGCCTGGGGCTCGCTCGGGCACTTCGGGGGTGGGGTGCCCTCGGCCTCTCGGCCTGGGGCTCGGTCACTCTGGCACAGCTGGCTTCCGGCGGAGCTCACGGGCACGTCACTGCAACCCCCCCTGGCTTCTGCTCCGCGGCTGCTGAGTGATCCTTCATCTGGGACTCTCCTCAGCTCTTTCTGGGATGGTGGTGCAGCTGCCCCTCTGTTGGTCTTCCTTGGTCTCTTGTGTTCTGAGGGCCTCTGGATGTCTGGAGTCTTGATCTCCTCCATACCTGCTTCATGCCCTGGAGGACGGGGCTGTGGCTCCCCACACCCTCTAGCAGATCATTACATGTAGGAACCTTTTAAATACAGGCACGCTCATGCTCACAGGTGTACACACGGGTGCTCACACACACAAACTACACCCTTTTTGGCTGCTACCTCAAAGCACACTGTGCGCTGTCGATCTTACGTGCTGCACAATAATGTTTAATATTTAGTATTTACTGTTATATTCCCATAGATCATCATGATGTTGTTTATTATGTTGCTCTCTTTTTTTGCTTGTTTTCTCTTTTTTCTTTCTCAACAGGTGATCCAGGTGATTGATATATGTATTTTCTGTCTGCATATTTTGTTGGTTTTTGTTTTTTGCCCTTTATCACCTTTCCTCTTCCCCGCTGTTTTTCTTTCCCTCTTTCTTTTCCCCAGTCAAGTCTGTCCCGTATTTAGCAAGTGAAAATAAAATAAAATCAGTTCTTGTGTTTCAGGGGTGGGACCTTTCCGGGGATCCCACATTCTAGCTCTGTTCAGCTCCAAAGGAGCCAGAGCTAACTTGTTAGCAACCTGCTGCTGTTTAAAATATATTTCGTCAACATCCAGACAAGAAAAAACATGGTTCTAGTTTACTGCATGGACATGACACCATTTAATCTGTCACAGCGAGTGACAGATTCACACTCACTGACATCACTCCTTGTCTCCTGTATTCACTACAGCTGGGATTCTTTTCATTGTTATTATTACGAGTTAATCTGGGGAGTTTTTGGTTTAAGTTTCACGTGTCATGATGGACATGACTCAAAATTACTACTGGACAAGTGAAGCTTTCTTTAGTATCAAAGCTTGTATCTAAAAAGGGTTTATCACTCAGTGCTTTTCAACACCGACCTCCTTGGTGACATCTGGTGGTCAAAAGTAGGAAGAGCAGCTCAGATCTGCAACTTGAACTTTTGTTTATTTGATTAATAAATAATTTTGATAAAAACGTTTCCCCTGTTTAAACGTGTCATGGTGTGGTTTCTTTGCTTGTGACTTATTGACATTTCAAGATAAGAGGATAATAAATATTTTTTTAAAAATAAAGTAAAAAGACAACATCACCACCAAAACACACCAGAAATCAAACTTCTGATTTACTTCCTTACAAACCACTGAATCGGGTACAGAGGAAGTGACGTACTGATTGAAGCTTCTGATGTCATTCATCACGTCACTCTGGTCAGATAAATCAAGCCTTACTGCATGTCTCTGAAGCACTGTTTTTATTTATTTATTTTGACTTGTGCCTCAGCTTCAAATAGACCATCACTACCCAGAAAGAGTCTGTCTGGTACTTTCCTTCACATGTGAGCCAGACTACTCTACAAATGGTGGCAGTGGTGGCTGAAGGCCAGTAGGTGGCAGTAATGCACAATGTACCGCAAGATATAAGTATCCAGATGTGAACTAGCTGCTACTACTGTAGCTAATGAGTAATCTACTGAACCACATAACATTGCTGAACTTTCAAACTTCTTGCATAGCCTGAGCCAGCAGCAAATTAACTAAGAGGCTGGATGGGAACTGGATAAGCAATGGCAGAAGGAGCATTGGTGAAAAAATGGGCACCAATTCACTCAGTTCCAGAAGTAAGTGCAGTCAGAAGTGCAGTTCAGTTATAAAGGTAAAGAAGGACATTCTTTAAAAAACTGAAATATGTGCAGAGACTTATAGGCTCAGATTTCGCCCCAGTATACTGGAGGATGATTAGACACCTAAAGAGTTGTGTACATGCCTGAGAGATAGCGCCAAAAAAAAAAATACTAGAAAATAATACTAGGAAATAGAAGATGCCATTGTTTTGGAGCAGTTTCTGGGAGTCCTAAATGCTGACTTGCATACTTGGATAAAGGAACAATGCTTAAGTGCATCTAAGTAGCATAGAGGCCTGACGCTTTCTTTGCAGCCCAACTCCCAATAAAGAACTATGCAAATCCCAAACCATCAGCCCCTGCAATCGTAAGGAAGATTAGGTGAGAATGGTCACAAAATTAGAAATTTAAGGCAACAGCCTTAGATAAGCACCAACTTAGATAAGCACCACTCAGAAGGACTTTAAGTTGGAGTGAGTTTCTGTTTGAAGAAAGCAAAGTTCTTGGCCCATCAGATTGCAAACTGTTTAATGCAAATGTTCTTGGGGGTTGTGATCCCCAAGAATTTGATAGAGACCAAGAGTGCACCTGTGTGTAATCTAATGTCAGTACAAATACAGCTGCTCTGTGACGGCCTCAGAGGTTGTCTAAGAGAATATTGGGAGCAACAACACCATGAAGTCCAAAGAACACACCAGACAGGTCAGGGATAAAGTTATTGAGAAATTTAAAGCAGGCTTAGGCTACAAAAAGATTTCCCAAGCCTTGAACTTCCCACGGAGCACTGTTCAAGCGATCATTCAGAAATGGAAGGAGTATGGCACAACTGTAAACCTACCAAGACAAGGCCGCCCACCTAAACTCACAGGCCGAACAAGGAGAGCGCTGATCAGAAATGCAGCCAAGAGGCCCATGGTGACTCTGGACGAGCTGCAGAGATCTACAGCTCAGGTGGGGGAATCTGTCCATAGGACAACTATTAGCCGTGCACTGCGCAAAGTTGGCCTTTGTGGCAAGAAGAAAGCCATTGTTAACAGAAAACTATAAGAAGTCCCGTTTGCAGTTTGCCACAAGCCATGTGGGGGACACAGCAAACATGTGGAAGAAGGTGCTCTGGTCAGATGAGACCAAAATGGAACTTTTTGGCCAAAATGCAAAACGCTATGTGTGGCAGAAAACTAACACTGCACATCACTATGAACACACCATCCCCACTGTCAAAGATGGTGGTGGCAGCATCATGCTCTGGGGGTGCTTCTCTTCAGCAGGGACAGGGAAGCTGGTCAGAGTTGATGGGAAGATGGATGGAGCCAAATACAGGGCAATCTTGGAAGAAAACCTCTTGGAGTCTGCAAAAGATTTGAGACTGGGGCGGAGGTTCACCTTCCAGCAGGACAACGACCCTAAACATAAAGCCAGGGCAACAATGGGATGGTTTAAAACAAAACATATCCATGTGTTAGACCGGCCCAGTCAAAGTCCAGATCTAAATCCAATCGAGAATCTGTGGCAAATCTGAAAACTGCTGTTCAAAGACGCTGTCCATCTAATCTGACTGAGCTGGAGCTGTTTTGCAAAGAAGAATGAGCAAAGATTTCAGTCTCTAGATGTGCAAAGCTGGTAGAGACATACACTAAAACAGTGGTCCCCAACCTTTTTTGCACCATGGACCGGTTTATGCCCGACATTATTTTCACAGACCGGCCTTTAAGATGTTGCAGATAAATACAACAAACTAAAACTAGTACCGAAAAAAATATTTATTCATAACACACGTGAAAAGACCAAGGAAAACCGAGTTAACGATAAAAACGATAACAAAATAACGCTGAAAACCGATAAAAACCCTGAAAACCATACATTTCACACCTGAGCCTCAACTCTCGCGGCCCGGTACCAAACAACTCACGGACCGGTACTGGTCCGAGGCCCGGGGGTTGGGGACTGCTGCCCTAAAAGACTGGCAGCTGTAATTGCAGCAAAAAGTGGTTCTACTACAAAGTATTGACTCAGGGGGCTGAATAATAACACACACCCCACTTTGCAGTTATTTTGCAAAATAAGTTTGGAATCATGTTTGATTTTCGGTCCACTTCTCACGTGTGCACCACTTTGTGTTGGTCTTTCACGTGGAATTTCAAAAAAACTGATCAATGTTTGTGGCTGTAATGTGACAAAATGTGGGAAAGTTCAAGGGGGCCGAATACTTTTGCAAGCCACTGTAAATGTTGTGTGATGGTAAATGATCACATATTTTAACAATATCACTTTCTCACTTAGTTATTTACACGTAGAATAGCATCACAAATGTGTCTTATGCTCTATCACATGTGTTCTACACACACACACTGGGCCATTGTAGAAAGTAAGATAGCATGGGGCCTTCTTGCTCGTCTATGGAAGAAGGGAGGCAATGGCTAAGTGAAAAACATAGTAGTAATTCTGTCTCTCTGAAGGGAAGGTTTTCAAGGATGAACTGAACTATAGGCACAGACTCACGTGATGTATTGTGGAATGTATTTGTCTGTGTGTGTTGTCACTGTGTATATAAGAGATCAGGCCGTCATTAGAGACCACTTTGGTGTTTGACCAGAGTGTTTCTCTGCATGCTGCAGCATGTAAATAACACCCATTTTTAAAGACACTCATCTAAGGTATGCGGTTTATTTAAAATTTCCATGATAGCTGTTTGCTCCTTTGTTTATATTTAGTAGTGGTGACTTAAGCTAGTGGCACTGGCTAGAGTGTGAAGGCAGCACAGAGCTGAGCTTTTTGAAAACACAATGAGCTTTCCGTTTTTTCTTATTATGAGTTAATTTGGGGGGGTTTTGGTTAAAGTTTCACATGTCGTGGAGAGCACTTTAAATAAACTACTCATATCATATGTGCTGAGTCTGCCTGTCATCTGTCATTGCCTTCAGATCAACAAAGCCTCCACTTCTTGAGAGCTGATAGATGTATCTCTACTCCAACACAGCTGAATCAAATGGTTAAACTACCTCTTCATCATGCCATCAAGTTTGGCAAAGGCCTCGTAACAAGCCATTCATTTGATTCAGCTATGTTGGAACAAGGATGTATCTCTAAGCTGCAGGACAGTAGCTCGAGGACTGGAGTTGGAGACCCGTGATCTAAAAGTACTGCAGCACTATGCCCAAAGACATTAGACCAGAGCACAGACAGTAACAGTGGGGAAATGTAACTTCATAAATTTGTGCTCCCACTGTTCTACTGTATTTCTAGACCACTATATTGTGGATAAAAAATATCCTAGTTTGTATTCTTAGTTTGAATATGTTGCTGTATTGTTTTAGATAAAGAAACCCGGTCTCTCAACCTTGCTACTGGATGGACCAGGCTCATACAGTACCACACTTCCTCTATTGGCATAAACCTTCACCAGATCCCCACATACACAGTGCAACTCCTTCTGACCTTCTCTATATTTATTCATGAACATTCTCAAAGCAAACATTGCATCTGCAGTGCCCTTCCTCAACATGAATCCATACTGCTGCTCGCTGATTGTTACCTCTTTTCTTAACCTAGCTTAAAAACTCGTTCTTGTTGCTTCATGATGCGGCTCAACAGTTTCATTCCCTTGTACTATGTACATGTACTACAGCTCTGCACATCTAATACTCAACTAATACTCCACACTTGGTGATTTACATACTGCCCTCCATCCATCCTTTTGTCTTCTCAACATTCTCTCTTTAGTTGTTACCACATTTCCATTTCTGTCCTAATCTGCTACATATCATTTCCAGCTCTCTGCCTTCCCAATCAATAGAAATCCCTTTCTCCTTCCTTAGTGTCCTGCCTCACGTACCACTCACTAAAAGCCTTGACCTTTGCCACCTCTTCTTTATCATGCACCTAGCCTCGTAGTAACATCTTTGGTAACATCTTCCTTTACTTTCTCATTCCACCACTGTCTCCGTGTCCTCTTTACTTTGTCCATACACACCAAACACCTTCTTGGCAGTTTCCCTGAGTACTTCAGCTGTCCTTTCCTAGACATCTTAAGCCCTTACTATTTTTTGCAAATTATAACTTCTTTAATTTCCGCTTCCACTTGCTTCCTTCTTTTGATGTCCATAGTAAATCTACAGATTAACATATGATGCTGCATACGCACATTGTCACCTGCCACCTCAGTGTCCTATCTCTTTGAGATCGCACCTTCCTCCACTCTCATACATCACCTTCCATTCCTCCATACCAACACCTCCTTGCCACCTCTGTTCTTTTCACCTGTAAGTCCACTGAAATCTGCTAAAATCACCAGTCTCTCAGTCCCTACATTTGGAAACCCTCCTCCCACAGTCCTGCCTTTTTTCTCTCTCTTGCTGCCTCCTACCATCCCCTCCCCCTCTTTTCTTCCTTTGTCTATGGGTAACGGATGCACAGTTTCCACTGGCTCCCTGGTGGCCAACAGGACTCCAGGTACTCATTGTTAAACTCATGTCAAAAAATTCCAGTATGGAAATCTTATTGTTTATGATCCCCAAGTTGCCCTGATGCAACCCTCAACATTTATCCAGGGCGCTAGAAGTAGAAGTAGAAGGCTTGTGGCCCCCTGGTGGCTGAGTTATTTAATTAATTGGATATTGTTTATTGTAATTTTAAATGGCTCAGTCTCTAAATTGAGTAATTTCATTTTTTGTAGTATTATGTGTTGACTTAACTAAAGATTCTTTTGTGAAGTTTATCTTACCACCTAAATATATTTTATGTGTTTTCATAAAAAACCATCAGACCTGCACGTGGTGCCACACATTTTGAAACATTCATATTATATTCTTGTAATACTTATAATTACAGTCCATGTCATATTTAAGGACAGAGCCAAACTGTGGCTGTTGTTATTCAAATCATATTATGTGTGTATGTATGTTTAGCGTGTGTGTGTGTGTCGCCAAGTAATGAACTCATTATCCCGCATTTATTAACTGCTCATCTGCATAGCAGCATAGAGACAAAGCTGGACAGCCAACAGAGACTGAATTCACATGTAATGAATCACATGCATGATAATGAGGGCAGGGGGCATGATTTAATGCATGCTCTTTGGTGATGTGTGCACACATGAGAAACAAAGAGAAGAGAAACAAATTTAAAGAAGACAAATATTCCAAAAATCTAAATTTGCGCCACTTCCTTCACATGGTCTGGAGTTAGTGTGTGTGAATGTGTGTTGGTGTGTGAGTACATGTTTGGCCAAGATAAATGTAGTGTGCAGATGAGCCTACCCACTATCTAGGCAGCTACATATCCCTCGAATAATGAATGTATGTGAAAACCTGCATATAGACCTGTTATTTGCATTTTATTTTTTTTATTTATTCATTATTACAAAGATTACAAATTAAGTAATCTACATATTCCAAGGCTGACACTATATCATGTGGCATTTGCCAAAGAAATAAATTCATTCAAGCAAAGCTAGATACAAAGTAGTCAGTGTACAATTTAAAAAGCAGACAGCTACACAATATGGGGACCAGATTAAAAATTGCATCTTCAGTTTCCCTGAACTGGGCATCTCAGATGCTCAGAAAAGGACAACTTTTCTCTAGTCCAGTCAGGGTGCACTCTGACCCTCGAGTATCGTTTGTACTGTGAGCACATGAGTGATGGCTTTCAAGGAACCCTATTCTCTATACTTCTGACTGCGTGAAGGCTTTCCATTGGATAACATCCTGCATTAAAACCCTGCAGGCTCAGAATGGGACAATAATAATCAAAGTTTTTAAGCCAATCAGGAAGTTAATTTCTCTCTCCTCCACTCATAACAGTAAAAGTATGTGAATGGTAAACTGGGGCGTGTAGTGTAAAGGTTCTATGAGTGGTCAATGGAAAATGGACTGGCATTTTTATAACACTTCGGTACTCGTATTGATGAGTCAAACTGGATTAATGCAAGCAGCTTCACCATTAGGCTTTTAGCTGCTCCTCTGTTGCTCTTTGCTCAGCGCCATCATCTGATTATTCTGCACTTTTTCCTCTTTCAGTGAGCCCATGCTGGCTTTCTCTTCTTGAAGATGGCCTCTTAACTTCTTAAAGTTACTTCTCCTCTATGTCTGTTGAGGGTAGACTATAGGCTGATTAATTTAGCATCTCCTTAACATGGTTTTTAAGCTTTCGTCTTCTCTTTAGGGGATTTAAAACGCTCACCAATTTTCCTAGTTGTTCCAACTTGAAGGGGTAAACCAAGGCCAAAATAATAGAGAGCCAGTGTTTCACAAACCAGTGTTACCTCAAACAAACAGAAAACGTGCTAAGGCTAATCACCCTAAAAGGCGACAGCAGGAGAAAATGGCAGTCCTAAAAGGCAGTTCAACCTTTCTAACTCTTGATAAACAAGCTACATACATAGGCTACATAGGCTGATGTCCACAGCAACACTAACGCCTCACTACAGAAAACTCGAGGCTTGGAGTTTTGGAGGGGCTTGGAGGCCGAGGAGAGGACCAGAATGCTGCTGCCGTCAGTTGTTGCTGGAACTTGTTTTTTTAAAATGTAAGTATTTGACACCAGTCTCACTATTACCCTGACCAGAGTGTCATCACACTGATGCCAAAGGACAGTATCGCTAAGACGCCAGCAGATATCTGAGAATGGAAATGAGAACAGTCTCAGTTATCTCAGCTATTTGTTCATGTAAATTCAACAATAATAAATGTCAAAATAACAGCAGCATATCAGTCAAGATACAAATTCCCAGTGATTAGTAAATGGACTGGTTCTCATATAGCGCTTTTCTACTCTGTCTGAGCACTCAAAGCACTTTATACAACTAATTAATTCATCCAATCACACCTAAGCTTAAGTGCTAAGTATCTAACATTCATACACATTCACACTCCGATGGATGCATCGGAGAGCAACAACTTGCCCAAGGATATTTGGCATGCAGACTGGAGCAGCCTGGGATCGAACCACCAACCTTCTGGTTAGTGGCTGATCTGCTCTGCTACCTGAGCTACTAGTAAACTGAACTATACTACTTAAACTGTACTAAACTATTACTGAGCAAACTACAGTGTTTATTCTATCAAGAACAGTGAATGAGTCATCAAAGAGGTGATTTTGAAACATTCTGGGAAAAACTCTTTAATTTCTCTGCAATACCTGAACATGTAAAGTTTATATATCACCTTCCAATATAAGTGTCACAAAATGATTCATAAGAAAAAAGCTCAAACAAATGGACTGGTTCTTATTTAGGACTTTACTATTCTGCTTGAACACTTTCTCACAAGCCTCTTACACAAAGTAATACTCAATCCTTTTTCTATATCTAAGTAACTCGTATCTAACATTCAAACTACGACGAATCCACCGGGAGCATCTCAGAGCTCAGTATCCTAACAAAGGGTACTTTGGCATGCAGACTGGAGGAGCCAGGGATTGGCCTGCTCCACCTCCTGAGCCACCCCAAGAGAACAAAAAGGGTTGGTTGGTGTTTTTTTACAATATGTTTTTTATCCGTTTTTAAACTTTTTGAGCTTTTGTGTAAACTTTTAAAAAATGGATCTCAGAACTTGTTTGGTTTAATGTCAACATTCAGCAGGTATCCAGCAGCACATTTAGGTTCAAGGCTATGATTCAGTTGCATTTTAGCGAAATACTTAATAACAACAAGTTATTTGTCATATTAAGTGTCATAGTCCAAATATTCCCAAATCCCAAATATTCAAAAATGTAATGAAAGTAAGGCTAACCTCATTATGCCATCCCTAAGTTAGGATTAACATCTACCTGTAATCTGGTGGATGTTATTAAACTGAGCATATTGAACGTGTGCTTAAAGCTAGTAGGAAGTGCTGAAAGCAACATGAAATTCAGCAGACCAGCCCAGACGGAGAAGAAAGGGTTAAGATAAACAGGGAGTCTTCACTTTAATCTTCATAATGGAAGCTAAAGAGAACTAATGATGCCTCCTCTCTCCTCCTCCCTCTACTCCTTTATCCTTCCTTTTTTCCACACCTCCATTCTTAACCTCAGGACCCTATCATCCTTATTGCTTCTCTGACTTCCATCCTTCACCACTCCATCATTCCTTACTCACCTCCCTGTCTTGTCTCTGCCACGTTTCCATTTGCATCCCTCCCTTCTTTCCCTCCTCAGACACAGTCAGGCATTACCACAGTGACAAATGGATCCTCCTACAGCACAGTACTGCCCACTGTATGTGTGTGTGTGCGTGTGCATGTGTGTCTAGGTGTGTGTGTGTGTGTGTGTGTGTGTGTGTGTGTGTGCATGTGTGTCTAGGTGTGTGTGTGTGTGTGTGTAATAGAATACAAGGATGGAATTTGGATTAGGACCAACATTTAACTTGTCTTAAAGTGTTAATGATGAAAATGTGTGTGTGTGTGTGTGTGTGTGTGTGTGTGTGTGTGTGTGTGACTGATAGTGGCAAACAGTGCAAAACTTTCTGTAGTAGGAGACAGAAGTGTTTTTTAAAAATCTTGCCTAATGAATAAATATGCGAGAATGCGATGGGTGGAGAACAATGGAGGTGTTAAGACAGTGTGAAAGAAATTATAATGATGAAGAGAGGTACATAAGTAAAAATGGGGAGGTTAGAAAGCTGTAAGGCATTCTTATCCAAATGCATCATGAAATGTTGCTTTGTCAGACACCACCTGCTTCCACCCGTAAACATAAGTTATTTCATGGTATTGGTTCCTTGATGCTGGTTTTTCAGAAAGGAGACACTGGCCTGGTTTGTTTTTATTTTCACTTTTTTATGTTTACCTTCACCCCCTGGTTGGGTTCAGGTAGAACAAAGTGGTTGGAGTTGGGGAAAAGTTGTGCTTCAAAGTGCTGTTTCTGTACAGCACTTTGGGCAAACTTTCTGTTTTTAAATGTGCTATATAAATAAACTGGATTTGGATTTCAGTTAAAATCTGCCCATCACAATAGTTACTGTACACTGAAAAACCATAAGTTATGAGTAGCAGCCAGACCCAATATTGGGGTATATATTGGGTCTGATTAATTTTGACTTACTTAGAGTGTGTGAATAGTGTTGTGTAAGTAGACAAGATGAAGAATCTGAAGCAGGCAATTGAAGGAGTGAATTTGAACGTTGTCAACACGTATGTGCCACAGTCACACATTTAGAGGAGAGAGAGGAATTCTGGAATAAATTAGACAAAGTGGTAGAGAGTTCTTGAGAGCAGATTGGATCAGACCTCGATCAACATACAGGTGAAGGGAACCGTGAAGCTGTCTTTAAGAAATGTGTTTAAAGATTTTAGAGCATGTTTAGTGCCACCTTGTGTCATTACAGAGCATGACATCACTGGGTTGGTTTATGTTAGCCAACTAGTGACAGGAATGATAACTCAGTGGAAAACAAGGAAACTAAAACTGAAAAGCAGTCAATTACTTTTTTATGGTAAAAATCAAGGATACTGTCCAATTTTACTCTTAAGCTCTTAAACAGTAAGATGTTCTCCACCACTGATTTGTGGTGATGATACAGGAAAACCCAGCTATTAGCCTTAATGTTAAGGTTTGTGCAGCACTTTTGGACTGAGGACGGTTTGGAGAAGAGCTTCTTTGAGTCAGGTGCAATACTGCTTCACCAGGTTGTGAAGCTGGAGTCAGACACTCTGTTTGATATCATATAAATTAAGTCTTATCTGAAATTGAATCATCCATTTCACATGTGTGTTTTCAGCTGAGTTTAGTCAGTCTGTCTCATGTTCTTTTCCTCCTGTTCTCATAATAAACATCCTCAACCAGCCTGCGAGTCCCATGTTTGGGTCCCCTCTCCTCCACATCCACACAGCAACTGTGACATTTATTGGTTACATTAGTTCCATTTTTGCCTCTAAACAAATATGAATAAGTAATAATGACTCAGTACTATAGACTGGTAACACTATAGTTTAATGATTTACACATCTGCCTAACAAGTGAAAGATTTCCCCATTGTATTCCAGGAGGAGATACAAATCTTTGGGGTTGTGTCAGGAAGGCCATCTGTTGTGATGACCCCTCCCTTTAAATTAGGGAGCAGCTGAAAGTAGCTGTCATACTCAATCTAACAGCCTGAGCCACCAACACATTGCACTGGACTCCTTTTTATTTTTCTGAAAATGTTTGTTGAAGATCATCAGTCTCACGCTGTCTCTGACAAACGTTCCCCGGAGTCCATGTGGGAGTTCAGCAGGTTGTGTAGATGCACTTTCCAAAACTCACCACAGGATGGCAATGTTCAACCAAAATATGTGCACAACACCACCCAGGGCTTCCTGACCAGGGCAGGTAAACATGATTTTTGTTGCTTTTTAAAGCTCATATGTTAATATATGTAAGAGAAATGTATCAGTTACAAAAGAGTGTTATTACTCTGTACTGTCTGTGAAATAGAGAATCCCATTACATGCAGTATTCACACAGAAATGTCACATATCAACTCGTTTCTCTGAAGTCTGTTTAAAAACAATATTTCATTTGAGACTTAAAAACACCACTGATTAGATATGCACCAGTCAGCTACCATGAACACACCTAAAAGCAGTTTGCATATAAGGTGTAAGAAAATATGTTCTTTTATAAGCCTTAAAATACTACATCTGAACACAGAAGCAACTAGACGGAGCTGTTTGCTGATATCACCATAGCTCTTACTGAAGTGGCACTGATCAAGAAAAGACAGGTTGAGTTGAAAAGATTCAACCTTTTTGGTCTGCGGACGTAGTGCACGAGTGTGTAGGTGGTGGTACTAAACTGGAATTCACCGAGCTCCTGAGTCTTTTTGGTGCTTGATGTTATACAATCATGGAAGTGATTGGAACACACGAATTCAATGAAATGAATTTGCTTGGGTGAGTCAACACTTTTGGCAATATAGTGTACATATAGCAGGAACACAAACCTCAAGCAGGCCCTCTACCATAGGCCTGGGTGTTTGAGAGAGAACGTCCAGGAATGGTGATGCTATTTTCTGGGGGATTGAGGATGTTGGTCAGTAGTTGGTGATTTCATATCTCTAATATGGAACCTGACCTCCTCCGGAGAAGGTTAGTCTACAGGATAAATTAGCACAGCGATGTAATTTATGTACTTTTTTACTCATTACTTCTTATACTGACGTTTTACAACTTATTTTTACATTCATTATACTAAGAATGGACAACCAGTCATCTTGGAGGGAGGGGACCTTGGGGCTTTTACCTACTTTGACAGGATGGATGCTGGGTGGATAGTGTGTAATAATATATAAATAGCCTGTATTTGTATAGCGCTTTACTAGTCCCTAAGGACCCCAAAGCGCTTTACATATCCAGTCATTCACCCATCTACACACACATCCACACACTGGTGATGGCAAGCTATGTTGTAGCCACAGCCACCCTGGCGCGCACTGACAGAGGCGAGGCTGCCGGACACTGGCGCCACCGGGCCCTCTGACCACCACCAGTAGGCAACGGGTGAAGTGTCTTGACCAAGGACACGACAACCGAGACTGTCCAAGCCAGGGCTCGAACTGGCAACCTTCCGATTACAAGACGAACGCCCAACTCTTGAGCCACAATCGCCCCCAAATATAATTCTATATAAATATAGAGTTATATTCTAAAAGCCTGTGTCACCTATGAATAAATTGCACATCCTTATTGAACATCTAGTACATGCCGCATGTGTTCTGGGATGATTTTTATTATATACAGCTAACTTAAAAAGCAGCGCCACATTTTTATAACAATAATAAAGTCAGAAAAGAAGGTCAGCCATGCTTCATTAAAGCTGTTTAATCTTAATGTGTCAGCATGTCAGAGAAATTCTGCTTTAGTTTAATAAAGATCTGACAGCTTTAGTTTCCATGTGATCTATTCTAAAATGCATTTAGAGAATACTTACCTTCTGCTAAAGGCTGCATTATAACAGGTGTTTTAACATGTACGTATCACTATTTTTTAATATCGATGCATCTACTGTTAACTATACCACCAGCCTGGATAAAGAGATTAGGACATGCTGATTAGGCTCACAGGGCTGCTATTGTTCTGGATTTGCATGAGTCAGTGCTGACAGAGAAGATACAGTTTTCTGTCACCATGTTCAACAGCTTCATGTCCAATAGAGACAAGTGTGCGTGTGACTATATTCTGCTTCCATAAAGTCTCAAACAAGTAAAACAAAGAAAAGTACTAGAGTAGGAGGTAACAACAGAAAACCTTGTGTTAACTGTGTAGATTTCTTCATGTACTGAACTAGTCAACAAAGAAATATGTACTTTCAATGACTATGAAGGATAACCACGTAAACATTTCTTCTGTTGTTAGCGAGTTCACTTTCTTTCCCCAACATTTGTTTCCTGAAGATTTCGTGAGCACAAAATACTACGTTCAGTTGCTCCATTGTTACCCACTGAACATTATAATGACTTCAGCTTTCTGACATCTTAAAATTCACCAGCTGACAGGCGAACCGCTTACGGGCAAGGTTAGGTTGGATTGTAACCACACATTAAACAAACATAGAATCTAACCTACTACCTCTACACAGGTACCAAGCCACCTGGTGCATGTTAAGAGATAGGGTATGGTTAAGGTTGGATCCACATCTATTTTTTTATTAAAAAAATAACTATTAGGCCAAGATGCATGTAAAAGATTTAACTTGAAAGGTAACATCTTCCAGTTTCTGATAATATGCTTGTTTATTATGTGGCTAAAGTGCGATCTAACCATAACATTACCCCTACGTGGTTTGCCAGTGACCTGACCTGTGTTCAGAGGTAAACGCATACAGCCCAGTTTGATCTTAAGTGGAGCAGACCAGTGCAGACCAGTGAAACTCTCCTTTCTATCGTTGTACAGAAGTTTAACTAAATCCTCACTATATAAGAAAAAGAAGTGCAATTTCAACATTACGTCTGAGGTTGTTTTTTTTTTGAAATGATAAAGAAATGTTGCTTGTCGTAAAATAAAAGAAATCTTTCAGTCTAACTCTTTTGGCTTAAATTGTTAGAATTAAATTTATAAGATTACAGAAAAGGTTCTGGTAGCTCATTGCTCAGACTGTGCTGTAATTGTAAAACAAAGCTTTTGTTAATTTGGTCCTTTTCTTGTTTTGTTTTTACTTTAGATCACCTTTTTAGAAACATACATTTCTATAGTAAAAAGTCCAAAATTGATTCCTTCCTTCTCATTTCCAAAAACCATCCAGTGGGATGAGTTGGAGTTGTTGCCAGGGTGATTCTGGCTTTATGTTTCAGTATAGGTGATGATACTTACCATAACCCTACCCTTGCCTCTGTCTTTGGAGATAATCAAAAGCCTTTAGGAGAGCACCTGAGTCTTTTATGTGTAGTACTCTGTCTTTTGACTCTGTGGCCTCCAGAGTCCTCCTGTGAAATACTTGAGGGGCTCATGGAGAACAGTGAGCATACTGGCTCCAAAACTACTGCACCAAAATCAAAAGAAGCAGATGTCATATATTTTCTTTTAGTTTTGCACTGCATTCTTCTCCATCCAACATTGAGGGAGAATTGCAAGCGTTTCAAGGCACACTTGTGACATCGAGTGATTTCCAAGTTCCTCGTCTTTCTTTTCATTTTCATTTACTTCATTATTAATCCTCAGGGGATGCTTCAGCTTCATCAGGGTTGTAAAAGGCACAGTTCTGAACTACACACTGAACTTTAGTCTAGGCAGTAAACACCTCACTGGAGAAAGAATGTGAATGCATTATCTTGAAGAAACCAAGTCATAAATGCGAGACAGAGGTCTGGCTTTGAGATTTATTTGCTCATAATTCTACATTTTAAAAAAACGGTATCAGTTTGTGTGAAATAAAGATAACATTAAACTTGCACAGAATGATCACATAAATGGTGCTGAATTTCCCGTCAGAGTAATAAGGAAATGTTGATAATTAACATGTAAGTATCTGATACAGACACTGATTATGTGTACAGATATGACACCCATGCAGAGGCGTCTACAATATCTTAGATTTTGCTCAAAGTACAGATTACAGAAATATAATGTAGCATTGGTCTGTCACATTATGTCAGAAAGTCCATCGGCTCAAAGCTAGTGTGAAGGAGTAAATACTACAATGAATCTTGGGAACTCACTTAACAGCAGCTCCTACTGACCATCTAAATAAAACTATCAGCTGTCTAGGAACAGCTCAACAAACTAAACATTATAGCAACCAAGTACTAACTACAGGGATCCAAAGCTACTATGACTTCTGCATATGTTGTGAGAAACAAGGGTTCAGTATGAGCTTTGTTATGTTTGAGTCAGTCTAGCTTTCAGTTTGACATTATAGGTATTATTGTTAATAAATAATACATTTACACTGATTGCTAGACTACGGTAATCAAAATATATGTTTTGCATGAAAGTTATCAGTAAATTTGGATCATTATTTGCTGACATACTTTGGCAGTTTAAAAGTTTTCTATGAAACCTGAAGAGAAAGATGTAGGCTGAGATAAAGTGATGGTTAGTTTAAGGTCAGGAAGTGAAATGTGGTTAATATTGTACACACACAGTGCAGTCTGTGTGTGTCAGTGGGAGGGGCCAACTGCAGCACCTGTAATGCACCACCTGAGAAGAGACAGACAGAGCAGTGAACAGAAAAAAAGGAGGAAATACAGAGATGAACACAAAGACACGACCGAACGAGTGAGTTAGCTCTCGTTCTTGTGTCGTCTGTGAGTTGGAGCCTTTTAGAGAGACCTTCAGCGGCGTGGATGATGTCAGACGTCCTCATTTAACCACACGGCCTCCTGATGCAGGTGTAATCTTTCTTAGTTGTGCGGGAACAAAATGGATTGCGGACACTCTTGTATGAAGAAACGAGGATTGAAAACTGTCAAGTGAAGCATTAGATTCCATGTTTCTGCCAGATTGCCAAGACAGCTTATCATTAACTTGGGCTTTGTAAACTCAGACCCACTTTCTGTCTGAGAGAGCAGTGAAACAAAGGTCAGCAGGACAGTGAACGCTGAACTTTTGTGCCTGGAAGCCTAAATTCTGGAGTAAAGAGGCTGGAAAGTGATTGGGAAAGTTGCGAAACACAACTACAGCAGGTGAGTCCAGAATCATCTCTGCCTTTAATAAAATATCTAAACTGAGATTTGAAAAAATGACAGCTGCAGCGCGTTGTTGCCATGTACGCGTTGCCTTCTGAAGGCTTAAGAAATAGAAGTGACCGTTTGTCATGTGGGTGTTAGCAGCTCTAAAGTCCTTGCGTTGTTAAAGTAAAACATTTTATCAAACGTCATGTTTGTCAGTTAATGTTTGACAAACAGGATAAAGATTAGAAAACAAAAAAGAAGTAGAAAAAGATTTTTCTTCAAATATTTTTTTCTATTTTTCATCTAATTCCAAGCAAGGTCCGGTCAGTACATTTGATTAGGAACCACTGAATAAAATTATTTTTACTTTACTTTTAAGTAGCTGCATCTTAATAAACTACTTCTTTCCTTTCTGCATCAGTAGAAAGCTGACATGTTAAAATGTGAGTGAGCAGAGTCACTGCTGAAACACTGCTTTTATTTATTTTCTGCTACTTTGGCATTGTTAATGCTTACTTAACTTTTTGTTTAAATTAGCACCGTGTCAGATTCTCACTTAATGATCAAATATTGTCATTTTTCTCAACACTGCCAAAATACATTTTGACTTAACGTTTACACAAACAACCCACAAACGATGTGAGAAAACGCTGGCATTGTAGGTTTTCCACAGGCAGAAGAGTGTGAGCTCAGACCACACATTCGTTTTTCACAAAGCTGTTTAACACTGATAATTGCAGGAACATCGTTTTTTGTTAGTAAGCCTTTATGCATTAATCAGGAAATGTTTCTGAGCTTCTGACATTTTCTCACCCTGCATTCAATCTTTGACTGTTAAAAGTTCCAGTTGGATTAATTCAATACATTAAAAAAAGCGTTACATTCATCAGTGATCTGTGGGGTTTTGGTTTCTTAGGTACGTCTGCCTTTCAGGCTGGCTATCAGTTTCATCCACACACATAAAGTTGTCATTGAATTTGCCAACATTTACTGGACATATATAACATATGTGCATCTATAAATCTGCTCATTGATTGTACAAAACATTTGCGTTCTTGGATTGTAGACATGTGCTCCTTAGAGCTGTTACACTACAGTGTGGCTGTAAGCACATGCATTTTAATGTCTGCTTTGTGTGACAGCACTACTCTGGTCTAGTACCTGCCAGGTACAATACTCTCTCGCACACACACTCACATATTGTAAACATTATGGCTATTAATGCAGAGACTACACCCAGAGCACCATCATATCTGCAGTGACAGTAGTGATCCAATCTGTTCAAAAATGTATGATTTTGTTATTTAACAGGACAGTTGCTCTTCCTACAACACAACAGACACCAAGCCAAACTGAATAGAGCGTTGTGGAGCATCACTAAAGGAAGCTCACAGCATTGAGCTTGGCAGACGATCCCTTCTAGATGAACTGTCTGTGGACTTTGACCATTTGGTGCCACGGAGTTGCTTTTAAATGCATGAATCCTCACAACCACAGGTCTTTGGACTCCTGTTTTAAGGCCTCAAGTTGGACTTTGGCCGCCATTATCTTAGTCAGCAACATTTATTGGTTAACAATGTGCATCTGTGACATCAGTCCACTAATCTCATCAGCTAGTTTGATAAATTACCCCCATTTTTTCAGGACCAGTGGATTTTCAGGTCAAGATTTCTTCAGCCAGTTATTCCTTACAGACAGAGGTGCTGCTTGAAAATAAGCAGGCGGTCAAACTTTAAACTGCAGCAGTGGCTGTGTGAAGCTGACGGTTGGAGAGACCTGATCAGGGCCCACCGGATTGATTTAACAAAACTAAACCTCCACCACTGCAGGCTGTGACACGATGATTATCAAACAACCAACGCTGGCCCCTCTGACCAGCATTCATCAGACAATGGTGATAAATTCTTGGAGGGGCCCCTGTTACTTTTTGCCTAGGACCCCAACAGACTCTAGAATTGCCACAAATGCAGATAAATGGAAAAGCTTTGAATTTGACATTACCACGCTTACCATCCTCTTTCAGCATCTCAGTATTTGTTATTTAGCATAAATTACAGATGACAGTTTTAAAATATGTGAATAATTAGGGATGTGATCTGATGATCACACTAGAGCAAAAGTCAGAGGATCACCAAGCTTACTGCAATTTATCCTGATGAGAAGAATAACCTAAATTCGGAGCTACCGGTTGTGAGGACGCATCGAGGAATTGTGTGACAAATACGTGTTTGAACCGACAAAAAAAAGAGATCGAAGATTTAAATTTAAACAACAAGCAGGAAATTGGCTGCCGCAGTTAAAAGGTGTTCAAAGACGGTGGTTCAGACGTCGATGCTCGCTATCACTTCAAAGCTGAATAGAACCGACATCAAAAGAGACAAAAGAAGCTCCACAACAGTCAGTTAGCTGAGCGTATCATATGCTCCTGAAACTGAGAGAGGGCATGTGTGTGAGCGAGGAGAAAAGAAACAGAACAAAATAAAACAATGTGGTCAGTTTCTATTTGCTCAGCTGAGAGAAAAACTTGCCTGGGGCCACAAGGCGATCAGGAGCTGGCCTGCAGCCAGTTTGCATGCCAGCTGGGAGATCTTTAGTTGATAGGTCATTTTAAAGCCGAAATAATAGAACATTATTTTTTTTAAAAGGGGTCTCAATGTGAATGAAGCTGGGTGATTTCCTTTTTTTCCCCTTTCACCTATATTAAATTTAATAGTATTTTGCCCCGCCCAGTACGCCCATCATTATGCTCACTGGTACTATTTGATCATGTAGGAGACTTTAACACTATATGGCCTGTACTGTCCACATATTGTTGCATAGTTTTAATCAGAGTCTACTGCAGCCAAAGAATAGTTTGGATTTATTTCTTGCTTTGCTGAGAATTGGATAAATAATCTGTACCAATCTCAAATCTGTATGCAAAACACAGAATAAAGTCACAGATAAAAGAAAATTAGCTTAGCTTTGCATAAACACTGAGTGCCATGGGAAGGAGTTAGCTTCTCTCTGTCTACAGTTACACATGAGAGTATTAGCGTGCTAATGTTCAGCAGGTAAAGATTAAACGATAAGAAAATGCCATTACAGGTTTATTGCAGGGCAGCGCTGTTAGCTTCACAGCAGGATGGTCAAACTTCACAGCAAGTTCAATTCCTCCATCTAGTTATTAAGTATAAACACAAAGCTGACAATGCACAGCAAGCTGCAAACCAACCAAAGTGACTGCAACTGCAATTATACTGTGAAAACATGAGCAGGTAGAAATAGAGACGACAATGCAACAAGCTTGCTGTCACACAGTTTTTTTACACACACACACACACACACAAAGGAAGAAGAATCTTTCAAAGCATTGAGAGCTGGCTATCCTGCTCGCCTGGGGTCACTTAGCTTTGTCATCCCTCTGAGCTCCTGACTAGCTTTCTGTTAGCTTTCTGTTAGCATGTTATCTGTGTAGATGCTTATAGAGAGCTCTTGTTGTGTTTTTCGGTAAACCCTTCATCATGCAGAGAATTGAAAAGCTTTGTAATGCAGCTATCAACACAATTGTTATACAGTAATGCATTATATTACTGTATTACCAATAATGTACAGTAATTAAATTAACTTGTTAGTTTGCTTTTTGAAATATGAAGTGACCATATTTTCAACCAAGTTTAGTTAAAAAGGGGTGGCTGTAGCTCAGGTGGCTCAGGTGGTTCGATCCCAGGCTGCCTCCTGGCTGCACGCCAAATATCCTTGGGCAAGATACTAACCCCATGTTTGCCTACTGGTGGTGGTCAGACGGCCCGGTGGCGCCAGTGTCCGGCAGCCTCGCCTCTGTCAGTGCGCCCCAGGGCAGCTGTGGCTACAATGTAGCTTGCCATCGCCTGTGTGTGAATGGGTGAATGACTGAATGTAGTGTGAAGCGCTTTGGGGTCCTTAGGGACTAGAAAAGCACTATACAAATGCAGGCCATTACCATTTACCATAAAAAGATACATTAATAAACTGTATGGGTGCAACACACAATCCCATATAGGGATTACTGCACTAAAAACACACAAGTGGTCAAGGTGGTCAGCGAGTACAGTTAGTGGAGGTAACATCTATCAAACAACTATCAGATACATAGATACGTTATAAAAATGTTCGTGCATGTTGGAGGTTTACTGGGATCAGTGTTGGGGTTATTTCTTCCCTAATGAGGACGCACATATGTTCTTAGTATTTGGGTATTAACACAATGTGGACGACACAAAACACAGATGAAAACAAGCCCACTGAGACTTCCAGTGATTCTACTGCAGAAACTTGAACAGATAGAAATGGAGGCTGCTACCTGACTGGTTATCGGTTTGTTAGCTGATGAAGTCCAGTGCATGGCTGCTAGGCTGGGGTTGGTCACTCAGCTTTTAATATCACTGTGGGTTCTTGGCTAGCTTAGCGTTAGCATGCTGTTTGGTGCAGATCTTTGCAAAGAGCCAGAGTTTTCTGTTATGGACAGATCGCCCTGTAACTCGTGCTTCTGTGCAATAAAAAGAAAAGTAATGTCCAAATCCACTCTGTAGACTGAGAGACTGAACTGAAATCAGTTTGCAGCGCAAAGTGCAAGTAGATCTGATAAGCAGGCAGACTAACAATTCCAAGGAACTGTAACATATCATCTGACATCAGACATGCACACACCCCACACACACCCCACACACACCCACTGGGGATTAATCACAATGACTTCCTATATGTTTGCCTTCCTATTCAGCTTTTCTTACACAGACATGCAGGCACACGCGCATATAGTAATATGAGTATGTCCGTATCCACGAAATGTGGAAACTATAGGATTACACTGAAATATTAACAATGCCATGGGCAGAAAGTGTTTAGATACGCAGACACACATATATAAACAGAAATTATTACCCACACATGCACATTATTCTTATTAAATACAATTATTTATAACAAATTAACGAGTCTCTAGTTTTCTTATAGCCATCCTAATTCATTTTTTTTCTTCTCTTAAGGTTTATTCCACCCCACATTTTATTCATCATGGCAGAGTCATCGACAGGCTGGTGGAAGCTCACTTTCATGAGGAGAAAAAAATCCCAACCAAAGGTTTTGTATGAAATCCCTCCAGAGTCTGTGTCCAACTCACCCAGCAGTCAGCATCGTTCAAGTGCAGCCTCAGGAGCTGCTGCCCAAGCAGAAGATGCCCAGCTGGAAGCCCGACTGGGGAAGATCGTGGACAAGACGACAGCCAGTAAGGGGCGTCACGTCAAAGTGTCACACTCTGGGAGGTTTAAGGAGAAGAAAAGAGTGAGAGCCACACTGGCGGAAAACCCAGAGATGTTTCCTGGGAGTGGCCCTGCCAGGGATGAGAACCAGAAGGCTGAGAAGTGAACACGGATGAAGATTCACAAACATGTAAAGACTAACGCAGACGCATTTATGAGAGGAAAAAATACATACCCTGTTCAAACGGTCCAATCAGTCAACAAGAAGGAAAGGAAAACAAAATCCAGCCAAGGATCTCTGGTAGATCTGTATCTTGAGGCACTTTCAGTCTGTTTTCAGCTTTGGTCAAACACATGCTGCTGATAGTAGGACAAAAAGTGGTTGCAGGGATTTGAACAACTGTTTAGTCGATTAGTCTAGTCTCTGTTTTTAGTCGAAACCCTGCCTCATCACCTTATAAACACCACTGGATCACCTGGACTACAGTTCAGCTCAGACACACACATGGACTGTATCTACACAGCAATGTGTCTTTAACTCAGGCTCCAAGCAGAAACTGGATAGAACACGAGCTATGACAGCTTAAATGTGTCATATAGCATATTTAGTTCAATGCTTTAAAAAACCAGACCCACTGAGTGGTGATACTAGTAGTGCAATAAATAGTTTTTCAAATTAATATCATTTCAGGTCCCGGTGATCAAATATCCATGAAAAGTTTTCTCCTTTCTTTTTTCCTTCATGTGTTGCATTGAATGCATTTAATTATAGTTGAACTTTTGCACTATGATAATGGGCACAAAGAAACACTTCATCAAATGACTGGTTCAAATAAGAATTCCCAGACTGGCTTTAAAGAATTTCTTTTACCACTACGTTATAGTTTATCAGCTGATATTTCAGATTTCATACAGTGGCCAACAATACAAACTAAAACAATATGTGGATATTACTTCTTTCCAATAGAAATGTGGAACCACATTGTTTTGTTTCTGTTTTTCAAACAAAATTATCTACTTTTTGTTTGTTTGTGTGGTTGTATTGACATAAAACAAAACAAATTCTACTAGAATCAAAATTTGGCACCATTAAAGCACAACAGAACTACTGGGTCAAACACTGGAACCAGTAAAGTTAGTGGCTACAGGACTGAAATCCACCATGGTTTCTTTAAAAAGAAATGACCCCACACTCTTCAGACTCTTCACACGGAGTTAAATGTTGGGGAACGTTCACCTCTGAATTTCCACAACTGACCATATCAACCAGAAGTTTGAAGGCAGATGCTAGAAGTCACTGATGTTAATGTCCATAAAAATGAAATGCAGGAACTTGTAAATTATGGGAGGTTAACTAGTAATTAGTAACAATTTATGAAGCTTTTTCACTTAAATTGTTTACCCTTTTCATAAAGCTCTTTAAGTGAAACCAGCGTACTCTTTCCCAGATCTAACACTGAGGGAGAAGATGCAGCTGAGTAGCGAGGAAACAGAAGGAAAACTTAAATCTCATTGGTGTGATAAGTTGTGGTGAATAGCTAGCATGTTGAGCTTCGCTCGCGACCAATTCTCCAAACTCATCGGGACATTTCAGGTGTGATACACATGTCTGAATGTTCTAGAATTGAGAAGAAACGTGACTGTCTGACAACCTTCTGGACACTGGACACCACGAGGCAGTTTTGTCCTTGCAATGAATTTGAATATGTCCTGATTTTTGTCCAATGTGTAGCAGTAAATAATGCTTGCCTCATGTATTTCTTTTTTCTTTGTAGATCTATAGAAGTTTATGTGTTAAGCAATATAGTTTGTGTGTGATTTTTTTTGTTTTTGTTTCCTTTGGGGGGGGGGGGGGGGGGGGTTGATAAAGCTCATTAAGCAGGTGTGTCTAAATAATTCCAGTTTAAATCATGTTTCTTCATGTATTTTACTAAACCAGCAAACCTGGAGTAAGAACATTGAACATGCTGAACAGACATTACTGAGGTGCTCACGGACACCCACACATTCATTTCATCTCATTTGTTATCCAACAGAAGAACACATCCAACTCTGACTCAAGTATTGCCTTCTCATTTTAGCTGGAGAAACACGCTTTTCCTAGAATCGCCCACTAGAGGGCGCCATTGTTTAACTCAAAATAGAATTTCACTGTTCAGCCACTGCTCATCGTTGGTTTTCATGAGAACATTTGCCTGTTTAAAGGCATATAACAGGTGAGCCCTGCTGGTCTTTTTTCTTCTTCAGTCTATTGTTCTATTTCAAGAAAGGCCAGCAACCCTGAAAGGTGTTGTGTCCACAAAAATAGAATAAAAAGGAGCTTACAATTGACTTAAGAAGCTTGTTTCAGAAAAGTGCTCATTTCTTTTACAGCATCTACACTGCAAACATCAACTTTTAGTCTGTTTAGTAGTAGTGTTTAGTTTTAACTTTGTGTGATATTAAGGTGGTATCCTTCAATTCTTTATTCAGTTCAATTCTGCAACTGATTCGACTGTAATCAACTGATTGTGGTACTTGGCATTGCTATTATACATTTGTAATATAAATAATTGCTATATGAATAAAAACTGCAACTTTTAACCCCCAAATGATTTGCTTTTGTGGTGTGTAGTGCTATCAGCTGTGCAACTATTCATTCATTTATTTATTTATTTATTTTACAGAATCGTGATACAGAGTTACACATAGGGGCGATCGTGGCTCAAGAGTTGGGTGTTTGTCTTGTAATCGGAAGGTTGCCGGTTCGAGCCCCGGTCGTTGTGTCCTTGGGCAAGACACTTCACCTACCGCCTACTGGTGTTGGCCAGAGGGGCCGATGCCGCAATATGGCAGCCTCGCTTCTGTCAATCTGCCCCAGGGCAGCTGTGGCTACAACTGTAGCTGCCTTCACCAGTGTATGAATGTGAGAGTGAATGAATAGTGGAATTGTAAAGCGCTTTGAGGGGTCCCGAAAAGCGCTATATAAATGCAATCCATTATTATTAGAATAGTCCTCGACAGTTATTGAAAAAGTTATACAAAAGGAAACGTCATAAAGAGTGTGACATTGTTTGATAAAATTATGCCCTCTAGTGGTTAAAGGCATAATAAACGGACTATTTGCATGTTTGGTTTTGCAGCAGCATAATGAACCCAGTGTTATAATTTGGCAACAAAGTAGTAGTAGTAGAAGAAGAAGAAGAAGAAGAAGAAGAAGAAGAAGAAGAAGAAGAAGAAGAAGTCCTTCACTGCTGAAGGACACATGGGAGAGACTGAAGGCAAGAGAATGAGACGTGCAATTTAAAGTATTCAGATTGACTTGAAGAAGGAGGAAAGACGACTGGACTACAGCAATAAAGCATCGAGTCTTACACGTAGGAAGTGATGTAAAGGTTTCGACTAGCAGTCGGACAGCTGGGAGAGCAGAGAGATGAGTGAATACAGAGCTTCCTTATTGACCTTATGCATAACCTTCATGTCTATAAGAGTAAATTTGACATTTTTAGTTTAAACACCTTTAATATGTACACAGGAGGTCAGGCATAACAGTAAGTCTTTACAGATATTTAAATGTAGAAAATATTAAAATTAAACAAAGTTGTTGTTTTTTTGTTTTCTTTCTATTCCCAGTCTTGACCCGCACCTCATTCCTTTATCATTTGGTGAGGCTTGCAGCAGATTATTGAAGCATGAGCAAACATGCATGCAGCTTGAAAAGGCAGCATGACTGTCTTTATTCCTCAGCACAGCCTGAACTCTCGTAGACAATCTTTGGTCTTGTAGTTCTCCAGGGTTCTTGTAAGACATTCTGAAGTTCTTCTTTGATTGCTGTCTGTTTTTTCTTTTGTTCACTGCCAAGACGATCCCACACTGCTTCAGTGATGGTGAGATCCGAACTCTGGGGAGGTCAGTGTGTCACTGATAGCGTTCCACTGAGTCTTTTTCAGCACAGGTATGCCTTCATTGCATTGACAGTAAGTTTGGGTTCATTATCATGCCGAAATTTAAAGGCAATCAGATGTTTTCAAGTGGATCAATATTTGTGCTCATAATTCCATCAATTATGACACGATCCCCACTCATGAGCATCTATAGACATCTGTTTTACATTTGTAGACACTGCTGTTCCCCTCTCCTCACCTCTGTGTTAAAGAGAATTTTAAACAAAAAATTCATAGTTGGATTCATCACTCTGTGATGTTCCCACTGATCTTCATTCCAGATTATGTGTAATAAGGCAAACCTCAGCCTTTTGTGCACATTTCCCTTCCTTAAAAAGGCACTGTCATTTTTTTAGGGTATTTAATTAAAGGACGTAAAAATAATAATTTAGTCAAAAATACATTGGTGTGTAATTATGTTCAACAACAAACTGAATCATTATCACAAACTTAATATCAATCCTAATCCAAAAATACATAGCTGCTTCCACAAACTCGTGCCCTCTGCCATCAATACAGCAGAGACGGACACTGCAGCTATGACTAATTGTGTTTTATGTACATGGCTAGAAACCATGTACATATGTAGTACACAAGAGGCAGAGGAGAAATCTTGCAGGTGTTTGCACGCCGTTTTGAGTCTACACCTCCAGACTCAATTTATGAAGGATCATAAATAATAATAAATCACATTATTTCAGCCATTCCACTTATTTTGTGGTAATTACCTAAGATTTTAAAGACATTTGAAAATTTCAACTTTGATCTTTTTTCCAAAATAGTAGTAATAGCAGTAAAATACGTATATAATAAACATGTAAATATTGTAAACAAATAAATAAATGTAATAAAATTTATAAAGTTATTTACAACCTTATAAACAGTACACCTACAGAATGACTAAAACTAGTCAATTGAATGAACAACGGGCTGTGAGGTCAAAGGTTCTCAAAGACACTGTTTACTGGGGAAACCTGCAGTCAGCTGAGACTGAAGACGTCACTTGGAAGTCACTTTTTTTAGAAGTACCTAAAGATGCAACTTAAAATTGGTTCTTTGCCAATTTCTTATGCAGAGAAAATTTGGGTTCGGTGTCTTTTTTATACTTGAATAGTTCATAGGTTGGTGTTAAGTGGACTAGCAAACAAGCCTCAATGTCCAATGAAAAAGCAAACAATTTTGAGAATGCCTTGAGAATTACAGCTGAAGACCACTTAAGAAAAAAAAACAAGAAATCACAATGAAATATGAAATATTTTTTTAAAATGGCTCAAGGCTTTTGCGCAGGTATGAACAGCTGTAAAAATCCTGAAAATCTCACCACATTAGACAAATCATTCATTGTCTTTGTATAATGTTTCAGATTTTGTGAAGGCCACACAAAAAGACAAAAAGCCAAGAAGGTCAGTTCTCTCGTCTTTTAATAACACATTCATATCTATGCTCTGTTTTGTTTACAAGGAGTTTAAAACAAGTGTTGATGACGACTAAAGGAATCAGGCAGGCAGAAGGTGAAAGTCCATATACTGTAAAAACCAACGGTGCCATCTGCTGGAAGGAGGGAAGACCTGACACTCCCGATGAGCAAGGAGTCGCCTCAGGCTGCGCAGTCAACAGTGAGATGGTTTCTTTATTAATTTGAGGTTAGGTCAAAATGTGATTATTCTAGATCCAGCTCAGTACAGAGGACCTCCCTCCTTCCAGCTGCAGCTACATAATCAGCTAAAACAACAGGTCCTTTTGCTTTTCATTGGAATTGAAAATAAATCATCAGTCGGCATAGAAGGTCCTTGCAGGGCACTAACTCATGTAGGCTTTTCACAGAGAGAAAGAAAATGCTAAATGCACCCAAACACAAGAGATTCAATCTGCTGTCATAAAGAAGAGAGAAAAATGTAAAGTCAACCAAAAGAATATTTTGAAGTTAAAGAAAGCTTAATGAAACAAACTACATAAAATGCAAATTGGATAAAGAAATCTCTTATGCTGGGTTGTTACAGAAGAAAATTAAAAATTGGTGGCAAGAGTTTCCATCTCCCAATTTCCTTAATATTCCATTTCAAATACAAGTCAGAATGCAGAAAGAAAACAAAATCATCTTTGGAAGAAGTACGTTTTTTTCCTTTAATAGACTATCCACTACAGTATATGGAGATGCCACTACCCAGTTATTTATTTACCTATATTTCTTTCAAATGACTTTTTTTTGTTTGTTTTTTTTTTAGTTATTTTGTGTCCTTTTTCAAAAGTTTTTTTTTTATCTATTTTTTCCTTTTCCTAAGAGGTAGATCAACAAAATAATTACATGGTTATAGGTGTTGTGCCCCTTGATTTGGGAGGTGAGCAGCAGGGCAGAGCCGAGGGAGGGTTACGAGTAATTTTAGTGTGTGGTCAGAGCGAGACGAGCAGAAGAAATTAAGTTTGTCTTAAGCTGTGATGTGAAGGAGGGTTAGCGAGTAGCATCGGTAGCTTTGAGCAGTTTAACTGAAACACCTTTCCCAGGTCAACAAGTTGACGCCCTGCGATGACCGGCTCACTTCCTCCCTACGCATGAAGAAAATCTTCATCCCGTCTGGCTCATGTCACCCTGCGTCACAATGTGTCCATAGAGTGAGTGTGTGTGTGTGTTTTCTCTTTTTTATTCATGTATTTTTTATTTTATTTTATTTTTTTGCATTTACTTTTACAGTCCCATCTCTAAGCTGAAGAGGTACAATTGCAAAAAGCTGAAAAATAAATTAATAAAGTCCAAGAATGGGGGGGGGGAAACGGGGGGGGGGGGGGGGGGGGGGGGTTTGTACTAAAACACTGTCACGTTGTTGTCTGACTGCTCGCTGTTACTTTTTTCTTTGTACAAACCAACAAGAGACAATCTTCTAGCTGAGTTTGCTTGTGTTTTGAGGTAGCGTTCCTAGTTATGTGTCAAGAGGTTTGTTTGTTTGTTTGTTTGTGTTTCCTTATTGGGAAAGGAGTCCCTCTGTCAGATTCTGTTTCTGAATTGTCAAAGCCCCATTCCTGCTGACGGACAGAGGGGTAAGAGGTGGGGAGGTGTTAGGGACACAACATGGAGGAGTTTGTGCTCTGCCCATCCTGGAGTCAGTGTGTGTATGTGCGCGTGTGTGTGTGTGTGCGTCTTTTGTCTGTTTTTTGATCAGGTAAGATAAGTTTACTCAAGTCAGAATTTCCTTTCAGTCGGAAAGGGGCAATACCAGTCAGGATCTGTTTTGCCAGTTTACTGCGTGTGCTTCTCATCAGTGCTGACCACGTTCTAAAGCATGCCGGGTTTAAAGTACGACAGACGTAACTCAAATAACTACGTGTGACACAGCCGAGACTCATCACCAGGAGCATTTTAGCTTCTTTCAGCTCACAGTTTTGCTTTTTTGGTCCACAGCGTCAACTTTGTGATTGTGTAGAAACAAAAGCAAAATTCTGGCTCTGGTAAGTTGTGAAAATATGTGACTTTGGAACCAATATTAGCTGAATCTTTTATAGGTTACAAAATGACATCAGTGACTAATTCATACAAGCCACATGAGGTTTCACCATCTACTTGCTCAAGAGACGGGCAAAGGTGGCGCAAACAGCTAAACCTTCGCCCAGAAGTCATAACAAGAACAGGGACTGTTATGAATATTAGACTTATGAGAGGAAGTTTTTGGATGCCCTAAATAACTGTTTGTCAGTAGGTTTGTCTTTCTTCTTGGAGCTCTATATCAAAGTGAAATGAAACCAGTGGGGAAAGGTTGTAGAAAATGGTCAGCCATAACAAGCACACAAGCAACAGGTAAACACGTCTGAAACACTGGTATGGTCCTTTAAACAATGTTAGAAACCGTGTCGGTTTTAACTCAAATGTTAGCGTGCTGGCAATGATACTGTTTTTATACCACGTGGCACCTCTCACTACCAAACTCTGTCCACTAGCTGATACAACTTATTGACTCAATCACTCAAATTGCAATAAAACAAAAGAAAAAAACAGAACAGAGAGGAAAACCAGATGAAAATGAAGAAATAAATGATTTTTGTCTCTGTCTCCGGCTGCAATTTGTGTGAGCCATTTTTTCTACATTCTTAATTACAGAGTGGGCGTGGCGAACGGCACGGGCGCGCCTCAGTTTAAACTGTACTGTCGTCTCTATTGTAACGAGACATGAAGGGTTCAGGTGAAACTTCACCTGAGTTCTAAAATACTTCAAGTCCTTCTCAGCGAGCTCATTTGCTTAACGTGGCTCTATACTGCATTTTGGACTCCGCCCCTTCCTGTTTGTTTGGCACAGTCACTGTGACATACTGAGCTACATGTTAGTACTTCGTCTCATTAAGTAGCTGTAGATTTCTGCATTAAAAAAAGCTAAACAATAAGATGGGGTGAAATTCAACTATTTTCCAATAAAGACTCAGAGTGTGGATTCTGGGAAAAATAAAGAAAAACGTTTTTGAACAGAAGCGAGCAAAACGAACACGATGGAGACCAGCGCAAGAGAGGGCAAGGGACCCTTACATTCCCGCCCACTCCAAAATCACTCTTCTACCAGAGGACAGAAGAGCAACGACAAAGCATGAAAACGTGGTGTGAAAGAGCAAGAAGGGAGAAAACTCTGACTCCTCACCCTCCACTGTTTTTGTTTTTTTAGATTTGCATCAGATGTTCTCAGTTGTTTCCGTTGTTTGCTGAAATCTTTAATCGATTAGTGCAACAGTACGTCCCCAGATGTCACTTCCAAACAAAGCTTGCTGTACTAAATAAGAATGAAAAATAAAAAATGTCCAAAAGCCCGCAGGCTGAGGGATGAATCCTGAATAGCACGTTGGTGGCTGTGAACGGAGCGCTGTGGTTTAGAAAGAGGTGGAGACTTAACAGAGTCGAGCTGTGACGTTAGCGCCTCTGGGCAAAAATACAAGCGCAGGCGAGGTGGAATAGATTTTTCCCTGTTTGTTGATGAGCTGGTGGGGTAGCCGATTAAGCTTGTACCAAGCACAGGTAAGACATTAAAAAGACAGTTATTTGGCAGTGTCCTTCCGCAACTTGGCTAAGCGCAACCTTTCTGTCTGATGGTTCTTTCCCACTTTGATTTTTTAAGGTTTTTTTCTCCAAAAGTACAAAAGGTTAGAGATCACATTTCGAACATGTTATGTACAGGTTAGAATATTATCCCAGCTGCGTTGCTGTCGCTCCCAGCTTTTTCCTCTAAAAGATTTGTGGATTTTCTCCACTGGGTTCTCATCCTACTTTTATCTGCTTATTTTTTCCTCAACCACATCACCCAACCACATCCCCTGACTTTAAAAAAAGGAACATTTAAAACCAGCGAACACAGACGCGCCTGCATTCACACACACACACAACAAGCACACGTGTAGCCAACAGGGAGCATCTGAGGTGGCACGGTCAGTGCACGGGTAATAAATATTCACATTCAGAGAAGTCAGAGCTAGTTCCTGTGTGTAAGTAGAACACCTGACACAGTACAGCTACTCGGTAGGTGGACCGCTAATATTTAAATTCCCAACCTCCAGGTGAGAAAGGTCGCATTTTCATATGCCATATGCAGGTCTGTAAAGCCGTCTCATAATGTTTGGCGCTTCGTGGCAATGTCGTCAAAATAAGACGAGGAGAGGAGGCTATTTCAGGGCACACAGCAGGCCACAAGCCACAGGAACGGGGTATGACACAAAGGTTATCCGATTACCCCGGTGGCGAGCTTGGTCACCATGTGCACTTGAGGATCCTCTCTCGAGTTAAACATAACTCCCTTTTGGCCATTTCTCTGTTTCAGACTACAGAGGCTCCACTCACACGTCAGGAAGACCGAGCATGTTTCCCCCCAAAAGATGGAAAAATGGGACCCGTTTCTTCTCTACACCAGCAGACCGATCTCTCTCCGCTTAGGAAAAAAGAAAACAGCATCTTTGTCATCCTGAACTCATTCAACCATCACACCAGAAAACAGAAAAAAGGAAAAAAAAATACCAAAGCCATAACTCAATACCTAAAAAGAAAAAAAAAATACTTTTTCTTAAAAAAATAAAAAAATATTCAGGACTCTCAGCAATTTTTTTCCTATTATATAGAAGACCAGCAAGCAAAAAAAAGGAATACTGAGGTAACTTTACCCTGAGGTAGGTTTTTTCTTTTTCTTTTCTAATCTGTTCTAATCTTGGCGAGAGCGTCCAAGCATCGACCCCGCCCCTCATTATCATACGCAGGCGGGGTCTGGAGGCTCCGCCCACAGGCCTTCAGCAGACAGGGAGAGAGAACGAGGAAGCTGCTCCCTTTCGTAACGATATTACCATTGCTGAGCTCAAGGCAAGGAGCTTTGGAAGACTTTGCTTTTAGTGCTCGGCCAAGGTCAGCCTCGGACTGCCTTCATCACTGCGGACATTAAAGGCATTTTTTATTTAAGAGAAAAAACGCAGGGATGGCTGAAGCACCCGACTCTCCGTCTGACACTGACCTTGACTTTCTGCACAAACGTAATGAGCAGAATGTCTGTCGCTGACACACTTGCTCATACTTGTTAAGCAAAGCCTCAATACATTCACGCCAGGGGCCGGGCTAACTCACATATCATATATATATAATATATATAAAATATGCCGTTTGGGGCGCAGGTCGCTCGCCAGCGAGCACAGCTGCTGGCAGTTGGTTTTTTTGTTTTTTAATCTAACGCGTGAGCTAAGCCGCTGCAATAGAACTGCAGGACCAGCTGCGACCTCCACTCCCGTTACTGTCTCTTGCCGCGCCTTCCGCCACATAGCTAAATATTGGAAGGGCATCTTCAGTGCCTCCCCAGCCCCGAGCCTTACTGTAGGCTAAATGATGCTACACAGTACAGGCAGGGGACTAAGAAAAATAGAGAAGACGTCCTCGTTTTTTTAAAGAGGAAAGGCAAGGCGGCCAGGCGCAGCTTTTTTTTTTTTTTTTTTACATTTACATGAAGATTATATATTTACAACCTCATATTTTCTCTTTTTTCCTTTTAATCTCTCTACTATCCTGAAAGGTTTTAAAAGAGCAGTGTTAACATCTGCGGCCCCTCTTCTAGGCTCTCATTTGGCCAGTAGGTTAGGGGCGGGCGAGGCAGTGCCAGACCCCGCACCTATCCTCCTGTGCCACTACAGCAGTTCCCCTGTTCCTTCTCCCAGCTCCACCTCACTGCATTCTATTAATAATAGCTCTGAATAAAACATTTCTATACATATATCTCTATGTTAAAAAAAAAACCACCTTTAAAATATAGGACTGACTGCAGATGGTTGGAGAGGTCTCTTGGAGGCGATAGGACAAGAAGGCACCTGCTAGTGTACCTGGGAAACGCAGATCTGCTATAAATCGGAACCCACCATAGCGTTGCTTCATCCATACATGGAGAATAAAGTCGGCCATGTTGTTTCGACTTATCTGGGTGGGATCCCATAAAGTTAGAGCAGATGAGGAGCTGGCTGCAGCCATCCCGAGGCACACTAGGAGGATACTATACCCTCTGTCTCTCCATGTTCCTCCTTACCCTCATCCCACCATCCTCACTCAGTTTCTCTTCTGGCCTGGAATCTGATCTCTGTTCTGTTTCTTTTTCCTTAATCCTCTTTTTATTATTTGTTTCATCTTTTTGATTTCATTCGTCTTTGTTCTTTGTCTTTCTCTGTGATTATTGGGCGTACTCTCTCCCTCTTTATATCTCTCCCTGTCTCTCGCTGGGTCCGTGTGTCGCTCTCATGTATCCGTCCGTCTATCCGTTCGTGCATTTGTCTGTCTGTCCTTCCGTCAGGCAGGGGGCCCGCGGCATGTGAGAAGGGTGCGGGGACCCCTCACTTCCTGCGTGGCTGGTGGTCCTGAGTCAGTCCCTGCGTAGGTCTGCCCATCTCTGTGAAGCCCGGCGAGTGAGGGCCAGGGCCCATGCCAACTCCGCTTTTCTGTGTCTGTTTGACCTGGGTCAGAATGTCTCTGATCTTTCTCTGGGCCAGCTAGGAGACAGAGCAGAGTTGAGAAGATGAGCTGCATAAGTTACGCCTTTTTCCCCCACTGCAGGGAGACAAAGTTAGCAACACGTTAAATATAGCAGACAAAACTGCGACTTCAGAGTTTGGTCAATTTTAGGTTTTTAGAAGGCATCAAGAAAAAGTTCAAGTACACAAAAATGATATTTTAGACAATCAAGGATGACAAGAAGATGAACCTTCTGAGTATGAGCAGCGTGAACATATGCACCATTAAAATGAATCAATGTTAGCAGAGATACTTCATAAAGACAATCACATGCCATTGGCTACTTATAAATGCTAACATCTTTTTGGTAGCTAAGCTAACATAGCTTAGCATAGCGAGCATACAGTGCTGAATAAAATAAATATGACTAAGCCATGAATGTGTTATAATGTATGAGGTGTTAAATACGCAACTAGGGCTGGGTATCGTCACTGATTTCTAGAATCGATTCAATTCTGATTCACAAGGTCCCGAATCGATTTGATTCACTTTGATTAGAATCTGGGAAATTTTGACAGTCAGAAATATTATAATTCAGATCAGTACATTTACATATTTTTGTATCTATAAAAAGGAAGCTGACACTTTCCAGACTTTATGAAAGGTGTGAGCATCACAGCAGATGCCTTTGTGTCAAAGTAGCTGAGGATAAAACACAGAAAAACATGAAGCCGATTTTCCTGGCCTGGGATTTTATAAAAATATTCTGCAGTACATCAAAAACGAAAGAAAACCATTAATCAACACATGAACATTACCTCTGAAGTTACAGCGGTTTTATTAGAGACACGGCTAAGCATTTTGCATTTTGCATAATTTTAAAAAGTTTAAATTTGTTCAGTATTGAACAGCAGAAATTAGGTTTTCTTTTCGGAAGTATATAAAACGAAAAAAAAAACGTCGGCCGACAGCGCTGTGAACAACGGTAGACTTGTGCGTAACAAGCAAGCGAATAATGAAGAAAACAGTACAGAGAGAGAGAGAGCTGTGCATCGTGGTCGAAGCAAAACAGTAAAAGTCAGAGTGACAAACATCAAACATGACGATGTTTATGTGAAGTGTAGTTTGGATCTTTTTTTGCTGCTGGTTCAGTCAATATTGTTTGGAGAGACATCAAACTAACAGCTTTAGAATCAGCGCAAAAAGGGCGTGAACACAAAGCGCAGACCCGCCAAAACATCAGAATCAGCGAGCTGTCGGCTTTCAGCCCCGACCATGAGAAAGGCGACATCTCACTGATTCTGATCCGCGGGTCGCGCTGTGTGTTTAAGTCTTTGTGCAGAATCCGTGTTCCTGCTCTCTCTTAGCTGTTTGGTGGTTGTTGAAATTTTGTGAGATTTCACCAGAGATTCTGGCATTTTGGGCAAAATAAATTTATATTAAAAAATCGATTCAGGATTTTAATGAATCGATTTTACGTTATCCAAGCCAGAATCGATTTTAATTGATAAATCGATTATAAAAACCCACCCCTATACGCAACAGGGCACTGAGTAACCATTAGCACCACCTAGATGTGAGTTCAAATTTCAACCAATCAGATTGGTTTTTTCTTTTTTCCCCATCAGTGCTAATTAGAAGTGGTCACTGAATTTGTCTCACACTCACACTTTTTGGATTATGAGAGTCAAAGAAAAATACCTGCAAACAAAAACTGACCTAATGATGTGTCAAAACAATTGAAATGACACATTACAAAGGTCATTGTAACAGTAGTGATACTTCATAGTTTATAACCATAGAACAGTTTGTTGAGAACATGATATATGAGCACATTACAAAACAGTAAAGGTGTACCTGGCTAGCATAGAAATGCCCGTTGATCTTGACGATGACCTGGTCGTTTTCATCAGGTGTCTGTTCTCTGGGAACCACCACCTCAGCTGCTGTCAGGTTTTGCAGCTCGTTCACCTGGAGACACGAGACTTGGTCAGTGCGGCAGCAACGGTCCTTACTTAAAGCACCCTGATGTGCAGAATATGTTACTCCTGGAAGTAGACCAAGGTATACGGTTTTGTGGCTTACCGTCTTGCCTCCCTTGCCAATCACTCTTCCTGCAGCAGCAGCTGCCATCTTGATGTGAGTCTCAAGTTTGACTTCTTCCTTTGGCCCGAAGAAGTTCTCTTCCTTCAGTTTGCCATAGATTCTGCCCTGAGCCTGGAGGAGAGGGCAAACAAAAGAAGGTTAACACTTTTCAACAACAAGTAGTTCCACCAACCAGGGATATTATGTCAAACAAAAGAGGTAAATGACTGTCAGTGATTACCTTAAACTGAGCCTCAGGGGGTCCTGTCACAATCACCATCCTCATTTTGGAGTCTGGAGATTCAGCTGGTGCGATCTGAAGGAGACACAAGAAAGACATTATTCAAATCTCAGTGTTTGGTTTGATCAAATCTAAGTAGACGTGTAAATGCTCTGTAGTCCTCACCATCTAGCAGTATTTGGAAAAGGAAATATTAGTATTTTCAAAATACCTTTCTGCAGATGCAAACAAAGTATTTTTCCCCTGAAAAGTGTTTACAAGATGCATCTGAGTTTATCAACACACCTTAATGGAGGCTCCAGCAAAGCGGCTCAGCTGTTTGATGTGCTGTCCTTTCTTTCCAATGATTGCTCCCACCGCCTGTGCTGGGATGTAAACATGGACCGTCTCCTGTTCTGGAGCCTGAAAAAAAACAAAGCCAAGAAAATCCCATTAAATAAATAGCAACAGTCTTTTAAAAAGAACAAAGAAAGAAAACTATAATCAGCTGATCTCTCAGGTAATCTTACCCCAAAGCAGCCGTAGGGGGTGCCACCAACTGCATTTCCAGGTGGTGGTGGGGGCATATTGGAGGAAGAAGGGAAAAGGCCCAGAGCACCCAGGTTAAGGCCAGGGATCAGATGTGTCTGTTGCTGCAGAGAAGGACAGCGTAGGTAAGAAACCGCAATGGCAGTTACAATAGGTGGGCTGGTTCTAGTGTTGAACCAACACAAAGAAAAAAAGCACACATCTCGTACTCGTGCTGCACTACTGACATTATTTGAATACGATTCAAACAGCCTCGCCATCATATTGCTATCATAAGTTCACAGAGTTCAAAGTCCGTCGCTGCGCTCCCCTCCAGTTGTCTGCGCGCGTGCACTCACATTCATCGCTGCGATGTCGTTCTCGTAAGCCTCTCTGACCTTCTTCATGATCTCCACCTCAGCCTGACAGCAGGCTTCGATGGAGCCTTTAACTGTGATGGTTCTCTCTGGATTATACAGCGTCAGGTCCTGGAGACTGCACACAGAGACGGCACACGGCGAGGTGTTACTCACTGATGACTGAGGAGGAGCTTCTTCCCGCAGGCGATACGGTCTCTCAATCACACCACCACACAGTACTGACCCACACATATGGTTCTTACACACACACTGGACATTCTGGACATTGTTTTCACTTCATCACTTTAAGCATATTTGCACTGCACAAGACACTAAATAATGTGGATTGCACAACACTGGACATTATATTCCTCATTTCCAGTTAATACTTGTACAGCTGCTGTTATTGTGTATATATATATATTTATATTTCTTCATACATTCTTATATATTTCTATACTGTGTATTGTGTATTTTGTTGTACAGTTATTTTATTTTCAACTTTAATTTATATATTTTATCTTATTCTTTCCCAGTTAAATTTACCCTTCATTCTAATTTGTGTTGTAGTTATCTCAATTTTAACTTAAATTTTATATTTTATTTTATTCCTTCCAAGTTAAATTTACCCTTTTTAATTTTCATATTTATTTCCTATCTTATTCATAGCCTTTTCTTTTTTCTTTAGGTCACGAGCAGTTGTCTAAGCATTTCACTGCATATCGTACTGTGTATGTGACAAATAAAATTTGAATTTGATTTGAATTTGAATTTGATGTGGCTCAACTAGAAATTGTATCCGCTCATGGGTGAGCTGCAGTGAGGCGTCTTTCTGTGCTTTAAATCAATAAATCATTCACCTCAGCTAATACACAACCACAAGTTAGTGTGTGTGTGTCTTACGGGGAAATGGTGATCTTGGTATCCGTGTCCTGCTCAATTTTCTTCAGGTTGCGTCCCTCTTTCCCAATCAGCCGCCCAACAAAGTTGTTGTGAGCCATGATCTTCAGAGGGACCTCATCAGCACTGCAAGTGGAACCCACTGTTATTTTCATGCTGCTACAGAGAACTCATCAGCTCCAGGATCAGTTTTCCTGCATTAGGTTGTTACCGTGCTGGATCACTGCGATAACTTACGTCTTAGTGTCTTTGGCCTCCTGGTGCATGATGTCCAGGATCATGCGACAGGCGGCTGAGCAGCCCTCAGGGGTAGAGTGAATGCTGATGGGCTTCTCAGCAGCACCCGCATTCTCCTTGCGGTGGACGTCAATCCTGCAGCAACAGAAAGAAATACACACATGGAATAGTGTATGTCAATTCTGACACAGGGAAAAAGCTCAAAAGCAGAGTTTTAAAATATTAAAAAAAGCATTTTTTTAACAAGAACCAGAGTGTCTCGATACAGTTATGAAAGCAGATTTTTCTTTCTAAGAGCAATAGATATCAAACTTTTAAATCTGAGCATTTAAAATCATAAATTTAATCTGGAGTGTTTAGAAAAAGGTTTCATATCAGAATGCTGTCATCCATCCATCAAACTATCTTACACATCATACATTAAGTGTGAAATAAACCCATCACGCTGTTACCCACTTGCTCTGTGTCTGCTTGGTGATGTTACGAATGGTGGCTCCTTCCTTGCCGATGATTGCGCCGACGTACTGTGTGGGCACCAGCAGTCTCAGAGGGATGTCGGCATGTGGAGGTTTGGAGGGCATCCCAGAATTTGGGGACCCGCCGCGGGGTCCGCCCCGGGGCCCGTAGCCAGGTCGCCGGCCGTTATCAGGCCCCCGCTGGCCTCCCTCCAGTTCAGAGGTTTCATCGGGGATGTAGGAGACACGCAGGGCATTGTTTTCAAACTGGTATCCATTCAGCTTCTGGATGGCTCTGAGGACCCAGCACAGCGGCAGTAAGTCATATTTACTTTTACATACTTTATTTCATTAAAAGTATTTGATTATCAACACGGCAGTTTTAAGAGGTCACCGCAACAAACATATACATGCATATATATATATATATATATATATATATATATATATATATATATACATTACATAATTAATTAGAGCATAACAACAGACTCTTTGCAGGTAGATTTTGTAACCAATGCTACACAAAATCATGATTCAACTTTTCACACACACCTCAGCGGTTTGTTATACACAAAATGGACCAAAATTCAAAAGACTGTGGAAAGAACAAGAGATGGAAAAAGATTAAGATGAGCAACTTACTGCCTGGCTTGTTCCCGGGTTGCATAGGTAACATTAACCACTGCGGTCTCACTATCTGTGTTGACTGAAAGAAAGAAACGAGGAAGACTGAATACATTGTAACTTGTTTCATTAACAGGTTAAACAGCATCCTCGCTGACTGACTGATGTGTGTGACACATTAGTAAGTAAGTAAGTCAAACTTTATTTATACAGCACCTTTCAAGATAAAAATCACAAAGTGCTTCACAGAAGCTAAAACCTAAAAATAAAAATCAACCAAAAGCAAGTTTAAAAAGACGAGTTTTTAGCTGTTTTTTTAAAAGCGACCACTGAGTCCACAGATCTCAGGCTCAAAGGGAGAGAGTTCCACAATCTGGGGGCCACAGTTCCAAAAGCAAGTAAACAAAGAATTACAATAGTCCAGACGAGATGAAACAAATGCATGAATGACAATTTCTAATTCGGAGCGCGATACAACGGGACTCAGCTTAGCAATGTTTCTCAAGTGATAAAAACAGGAGCGAAGCAAAGATTTTACATGGGCATCCAAAGTCAGAGCTGAGTCAATACTAACACCAAGGCTCCTGATAGACGGTTTTGCAAATGTAGCAAGTGGACCCAAGTTTTCCATAACACTAGGTACAACATTTTTAGGAGCACAAACAAGAACTTCAGTCTTCTCCTCATTTAGTTGAAGAAAGTTTCCAGCCATCCAACATCTAATAGAGTCTATGCACTTGTGCAAAATCTGTAGCTTGGAAACATCATGGGGCTTAAAGGAGATATATAACTGAATATCATCTGCATAGCAGTGATACGAAATGTCCTTAAAAGTGCTCAATAAGTGTTGAAGAGGAAGTAAATACAGTAAGAACAATAAAGGCCCCAAAACTGAACCTTGTGGCACACCGTAGGCAAGAAAAGTAGAAGAGGAACTGTACTTAGAGGTAGCCACAGAAAAGGATCGTTCATGCAAATAGGATTCAAACCAGTCCAAAGCAGCCCCTGATATACCCACCCAGTGTCTCAGCCTATCTAGCAGAATATGATGGTCCACAGTATCAAAGGCGGAGGTCAGGTCCAACATCAACAGAACGGAGCATTCTCTCTCAGAGCGTTCTAGAGTGCACGTGTGCTTTTGTCATCAAAAACCACTTTTTCATGTGTATTCAATGACATATTTATTGCTTTATTACTGGTGGACATGGGTGATTACAAGCTCCTAGGTCAACATGGATATTTATCATTGGCAGAACTATACTTTTTGTACTAACTGCATTTAAACAGGCGGGTTTGGCCACTTACAGTGTGATTGTACAAAAAACATTACATAAAGGGGTGAAAACACACATGAATCAGTCATTTACAGTGGTCCTTCGCTATATCGCCGTTCACCTTTCACAGCCTCGTTGTTTTGGGGATTTTTTTTTTTTGGGCGCAATTTTGCATGCTTTTTTTTTTTTTTAAGTGCATTGTGTTCTGTGTCCTGATCGGCTGTAGCCCATTGTCAGTCAATCTCCTGCCGTGTCCCCTGTCCAGTACAGAATGAGTTCAGCTTGTCAAATGTACGTAAATCTTCGATTGCTAGCAGTGTGAAGTGCTGTACCCTCCCCCCAACAAACACGGCAATGTCAACTAAACATTTTGCACTGTCAAAGGCACCTGTGGGTTCCTTTGGTTTCATCCTGTAATACTGGGCTTATTTTTCTACGAAGGTTTGAGTGTTTAAACGAGAGAAAAGTGTGAAAATGTGTCTGTAAGAGTGTATGAAGCGTATAGTGAGTCGTTTTACAGCCTTAAAACATCTATGATAAATGTAAAAAATAAAGTTGGCTACTTCGTGGATTTTACTTATCACGTTATTTTTAGAAGGTAACTCCCGCGATAAACGAGGGACCACTGTATTACTGGTTATTTAGCATCTGGTGCTGGAAAGTTTACTTAAGCAATCCTGAGTCTTCTCTCTGAGGCAGGGTTTAACAAAATCTGTGGCCTGCACACTCAAACACACCGAAAGCCCAAATTGTGAAAATGTGCTTTGATCTACAGCTACTTTTAGAGTGTTTAACAGTAGAATGGGAGGCAGAGCCTTCAGTTTTCAGGCCCCTCTTCTGTGGAACCAGCTTCCAGTTTGGATGCAGGAGACAGACACTATCTCTACTTTTAAGATTAGGCTTAAAACTTCCCTTTTTGCTAAAGCATATAGTTAGGGCTGGACCAGGTGACCCTGAATCTTCCCTTAGTTATGCTGCAATAGGTTTAGTATTTCTTCTTCAGTCACCTTTCTCACTCACTGTGTTAATAGACCTCTCTGCACTGAATCACACTTGTTATTAATCTCTGGCGCTCTCTGGCCGCCCCTCCCTGAGCCTGGTTCTGCTGGAGGTTTCTTCCTGTTAAAAGGGAGTTTTCCTTTTCCTTCCTACTGTCGCCAAAGCGCTTACTCAAAGGGGGTCATCTGATTGTTGGGTTTTTCTCATTATGCATTATTGTAGGGTCTACCTTAATGACCCTACAATAATGAGACAACTGTTGTGGTGATTTGGTGCTGTATAATTAAATAAAACTGAACCGAATAGAACAAAGTATCCACTTCATGTACTAGTACATGTACTTCATGTACCCCTTAATCATCACGGTCATACACCATCTCTGCTCATCTGACAGCTACAGGAAGGTTCTTTGTGTTTTGCTACTACATTTAAAAAGCACACCACAGAGAGTTACGGTTCTCTTTAAAAACAACTAAACACCAAAATGGTTTAGAAGACAGAAGCCTTTTTGTGTACTCTAACTGAATGACTCAACCCTAGATATGCTTTCTAAAGCATGGATATTGGCACCCGCAGTCATTCCTGAACTTTTGGAATAACTCAAGTATCTCATCTTAAATCGTGGAAATAACAAGCATCCAAAAAAAGTGTCTGCAGTGAGTACAGGTGTAATTGTGCATCACTAACACACAGGTTAATGTTTTCATAATATGGCTGTAACTATAAGGTACTGTAGATGAAGATCAGAATATATGTTACCATCAGCTAATGCAGAAAGAGTTGCTGCGCTTTTTCCATGCACCACATACTCCAAGGTTTATGGATCAATAGCATGCTGTCTGGTCCAGGCTCAAATTGAATCAGTGATTAATATCCACAGTTAGCCAGTCGGTTATATGATACTGCCAGCATTTTCTACTTCTGTCCCATGGAGTACCTCAACAGTGACATTCCTGCTAGATCTGCTTGTTCTCACTAATGTCCAAGAACTGATGGCTTGTAATAAATAATAATAATAATAATATATTGGTAGTGTGCTTGATAATTCAAAAAGTGATGATGCAGGGGTTTAATCTGTGTGGAAGGTGCTAACTGGACTTCTACATCATCATCATTAAAAGAAAGCTTTTCTCTTTGCCCACTTTTTAAACAATTGAAGCAAAGACTTGATTAATTACAATAATCAACAGAGGTGGGGATCACCATACATCCCACGATACGATATTATTGCAATTTTTAAAAATATTTTGCGATATTCCGATTCTGTACATAAAGGTAAACTTTATCAATATTCATTTTATCTAATATCAAAGTCTCACACTCAGTCTTTCTCTCATTTCAGTTTTATTGTTGACAAACTGAACGGTTTGTATTACAGTCTAGTCCAACTTAACTGAATCAACCATCTGGTACAATTATAGCTATTCTGAACTATGCAGTTTATGAAAACTATGCAACCCCTTCAGCAACTGAAGAATTTGAAAGTAAATTAAAACAAAATATAATTTTAGATTAAATAAAAAAGTTTTAAACTTAATTAAAATAAAACATGTCTTAAATTAAAATAAGTAAACTGTCATGTTTATTGCTGCCAAAAAAAAGTTAAACACATTTGGACAGTGAAGGAATGTCAGGATTCTTGCTCAGAAAAAGGATCAACATGCTCTGAAGTCAGAGCATGTTGATCCTTTTTTGTAACAAAATATCGATTTCTGCTGTCCCTGTATCGATACATTATTAGCAAACAAAATATCACAATGCTACACAGTATCGATTTTTTCCCCCACCCCTAATAATCAAGAGATCATTAACAATAACCTACCACTTTGATCAAATCACTGGTTTTCACGCCACAACACTGAACGCTATCATGTAAAATGTGACAATCTGAATTAATCAAATATCTTTTGAGCATTGGATCATTGATAGGAACGCCCTGAGCTCTAGTAAAAATCTTTAAAAGATAATAGTAATTATTCATTTGAATAATTTATGGTGAAAATATAGAATAAATGTAACTGAACCAGTGGGTTTAAGATGAGGGCCAAGCGAAAGTATCTTGTGAATCCACACTGCAGTGTTGAACACATTCACCTTACATCATTGGTTTGAGATTAGGAGCGACTGTAAAGTCTAAACTCTGATTTAACACCAGGTCAAAGAACTGTGCCAAATCAAACCTGCAAATACGCTGCAGAAACCTGTTTGCCAAAAGGTTTTTGGTGGTTCACTTTCACCACAAACTCGCTGAGCTGCAGTTACCAATGTGCTGCCACTAGGTGTCAGCAAAGCATTATGCTGTCCAACAATAGCGCAAAAGCAGAAGTCGGCAATTTAACTGCCAGATATTTTTATATAATGACACATGTGGGAGATAAAAACCATAAGTAACATGTACTAAAATAAAATGTGCTTCAAGTTTATTGAGATCTCACCTTGTTCACAGTTTTCTACAGTTCCACACTGGCCCAAGAGTCCATCCAGCACCTGATGGAGAGACGGAGAGAAGGGAACGCTATAAAATCCCAGCACAAAACCATTTTAAGGAAATCCTAGACAATGTCATTCAATTAAAAAACATCTTTTTGTTAGCACAAATGATTATTTGACAAACATATGTGTAGAGTAATATAAGACACGCATTCACTTAAATAAGATATTCCATCATTTATGTGTTTGTTGACAGGTCTGCAGGAAATATTCCAACATCCTGGACTTGACCTTATATCAAACCACCTAAAGAGTCAGCTCAGGAGCAAAAGACACAATAAACGAAGAATAACACCACTCAGCTGCTCACTCTTTGACAACAAAATGACTTTGTTTTCATTTCTGTGAAAAATCAAGATAAATTTAGCAGAAAAGTATTGAGAGAGAAATAAAATGAGGCTGCTGGACAATCAGCTACAAATGTTAAACATGTAAATATAACCTGAGATCACACCAGTAATAATTGAGGAGATTTAAAAGCAAACGAGTCATCATGATTCCCCAACTCCACCCCAAAGACAGACTTTCACATATTTACACGAAGCTCTAAATTTACTAGGATAAAGCTGGATTGGTTTTTTTCCCCTTTGAAATTTTTCAACTTAAATGTATTAACAGCAAACTATTAAACCCAACATACTTACTGAACTTTCATTATTTTACATTCATACATAGATGATGATGTCGTAAATGCCTGACCCCAAAAACTGTGACTCTAAGATTAAATCATGCGCGCCTGTAAATTCTGGATGTTTGTAAAGGTTGATTTAAAGCACGTTTCAGTCAACTTTGCATTGAGACGTTGCCCTCACGTGGACAAAGGCAGAAGTCTGGCTCGTATTCACGTACACATACGCACATGCACACACGGAGCCACTCCCACAGGCGCTCGCTTGCCAGAAGAGGCAGACGGGTGTGCCACGCCCTCACAAAAACAATGAAAGTGCACAGAGCTACACACCAAATGTAGGGAACAGCGATCCTTCCACTTTCCATTCTTCTGTAGTCAGTCATGTTTGATGAATCAACAGATTTAAAGCCTAACAGGGGGAGAAAAGTCTGTAGTTTTGCCTTCTGCACTCTTCTTTCCATTCCATTTCTGTTTGCATTATATACACACATATATATCCTTCAAGCTAGGGTCTCTACCAGAGCTCTGGGAGCCTGAGGGTTCGGCACAGACTGCGCTCTTCTGCACAGAGATCTTAGATGTTGTTCCTTGGATTTCCAGGAGCCACTCGCCTAGCTCATCCTATTCATGTAGCATTCCAACAGTGCCCTATTTTCGTCTCTTTCCCACCGATGCCTTCTTGCTCCAGTGGCCCACTTCTCATCAGGGTCACCTGACGCAGACATTGTTAATCCGGGCATGTCTGAGGTAGGCTTGGTTAGCATGGGGTTAGTGTAGCCTAGGAATCTTACTTCATACAGATGCCCCAGTCGGGACTCGAACCTACGACCCCTGTTTCAATTTTTTTTTTTGTCAGACAGACCTGGAAAACCCAGGTCTGTCTGACACCCTTTGCCCTGTGTTAAAGCACCTGGAACATTAACACACAAAAGAATGGCTTGGATGGGAGAGAAAGTAGTGGCCATTTTGCACACACTGTTTCACTTTTACCTGGGCAACAGTTTACACATATGCAAGCAACGTATTTGTAATGTGACGTGGCCATCTGAACGTTATAACCTTAAAAAAAATAAAGGAAATGGGAACTAACCTCCCACTGCAGGTGAGGTGGAATGTTTCTGATCTGGAGTTTCCTGGTTCTGTGGAGAGAAGAAGATTTGAGGAAATATTAACGCTTTGCAAACAGAACGAAGCTTTTAAAAGATTCAAGAGAATGAAATAATGCTTATGTTTGAAGTGTGTGTGTGTGTGTGTGTGTGTGTGTGTGTGTGTGTGTGTGTGTGTGTGTGTGTGTGTATGCGTACATGTGTGTGTGTGTAACTCAGAGATACAAGAGAGTGACAGGAAGAAGCAGCTGCTGAATGAAGCCAGAACGTGTCCTGAGTGACAAACAGGTGATGAAAGCAAGATAGCCTTTTGGTCCAACACTAAACCAAAACAGTGCAACAACCTTCTTTGCTATTATTAGTTCAGATGAAGAAGTTTATATCACTTAGAAACAAGCCCTATGAGCTACAGATCTAAAGATGCACATTTGCTGTTCTGGCAGCGAACAGTTAGGTTTCTCTACAACAGACTGGCGACCTGTCCAGGGTGTAGGGCATGGACCCTATTGCAAAAATGAGTCTAAACCAGCTGAGTGGTTAAGAAAATGGATGGAGGTGTGTACAGACTGACCGACAGTGTTCAATCCACGACATTTGTGGCACCCAAAGTGGGGTAAAATGCACACACACACACACACACACACACACACACACACACACACACACGCGCGCGCAGCTCTTAAATGATTTTCTATCATTTAAAGAAACCCAAGAACAGCGGAGAAACAAAGCCATTTCTAAGGCTGTGGGACTCCAGCGAACTATGATGACAGCCACTATCCACAAGTAGAGACAACTTGGAACAGTGGTGAACTTTCCCAGGAATAGCAGACCAGCCAAAATGATTCCAAGTCTGCATCAATGTCTCATCCACACATCAGTGGATGGAGCTTCACAATAAGACAAACCAAGTATTTTGAAACTACTGCCAACGATATTTTACAACAGTGGAGAATTAAACCAGAACGAGACAGCATTGGTCAAACTAAAGAAACACCATCTCCAGTGATTAAAGCAAGTTTGCAGCTAATAAACATGGCAATTTAACTGAAATACGAATTACAGTGAAGGTTTGAAATTCCATTCTGCAACTGTTTGTCATCAATGACTCAATATTGACTCTGCCAAACTCACCTACATGCTATTTTCAAAACAAAGCTTTTTAAATCGTCTCTATCTGAACATGTCAGAAAATGAAATTCTCTGCATTTCTCATATAGATCTGTGCTATATCACCTCGACCTGAAGAGTAGTAAACCGGGATCTTGCCACACCCACACACAATGAGAGAACCATAGTCCGACACATTTTTCCACCTCTAAGAAACCCATTTGTATCAGCTTTTTTAAAAATGTGTGAACAGATCTGGTTTTCCTGCCCACATCTCTTCTTTAACCAGTTCACCAGTGGATAGATTTCCACAGGCATGAACCTTCCCTCCCTATGATGGTTCCTCATTTTCATCCTTACTCAAGACTACTCTATCTGCTACATCTTTCACTTTTAATGAAGCCGTTTATATTGAAGAATCATGCTAGTGGCATCTTTTAATGTTAGAATGGTTATTTTATTTGGCTAAGTAACTCAAAAACCTTTAGCCAATCATTCTTCTATCTTTACCGTCTTTAAGAACCATGCACCCCACCCAACTGAGCATCAATAGCTTTAAACGGCCAACCCCCATACTAAACGCCAGCCTAACCCCCCAGGAGGCTGGAGCACAGATGAATAGCCTTTTGTACATATAGAATACCTGACATCCTCCATCCATACTCCATTCCCCCACCTCACCAAAAAAGAAAGAAAAAACCCTTTTGATCCTCAATGGGTGCTTGGCTATCAGCTACGTCACCATCTCCAGCCCAAACAAATACTTTTTTTTTTTTTTTTTGGACAGACCTGTCCAAATGTTACATGTTTAAAAACCACCGACTACACCAAAGTTCAACTTTATCAACACATTAGCCCCTCATTATCCTTCCCGTTGTCAACCCATCACCCCCACAGACAAATATATCCCAACCCCCCATCAGGCCACAGCCACTGAACCTGTTTGACCTCTGGCGTCACCACCTGCCAACCAACAGCCTACACCATTGGCTGAAACCATGGCAACAAGTTAAGAATGGGCGGGAAAAGAAGATGGATGGGTGGGCGGATGGACAGCACAACAAAATGCGTCACATTTACTTATGTGCTGCATCGCTCGTCTGTTATATCTTTTCAGTTTTAAGTATCACCTTTTTTTACTTACATGTGGGTTTGCCTGCCTTTGACATATCTGTTCAGCTGCTTCGAAAAATTAAGATGTTATTTTTATAATATATGTTTTGTCATTAGGCAAAGTAGTGAAAACAATAATGTTGAACTAGACTGTTGTTAGCTACAGATATATGCATAAAAAACAAAGTAAAGGCAATTTTAAGTGCACAAGACGAATTTAAGTGTCAAACTGCACAGCTTAAAATAAACATAAATTAACGAAACAAGAAAGAAATCTGCTTTGAGACGTCCCCCCCGAGTCCGCGTTGATGCGCAAAGATGGAAAGCCATTGTCAATGCAGCTTGAAAATGCCCAAGGTTGAATATAAAACCTGAAGGTGATGAGGTTCCCTCAGCTGTGAAGGCATTAAATCCAAGCTCTGCTCCAGTCCACAGCAGGACAATGGAGCAAAGAGAAAGACAAGAAGAAAGGAAAGAAGCCAAAAAAATGAAAAGTGAGGTCCTCAAGGAGGTGGTGGAGGAGAGGGGAGAGGAAAAGGTCTTTGCTCTAGGAGGGGGGGGTCAAAGGCCGAGGGTCAGAGCTCTTCAGATTAGCCTCCAATACCACAGTGAGGCAGGTCTGTGGGTGTAAACGTGACGTCCTACACTTTCACAGCAAAAAGCACAACAGGAACTCAATAACATTCCCGTTCTTGGATCCTTCTATGTCCCCCAAACGTCATCGTGTCCACCATCAAGGCAGCTACACACAAAATCGTTCCAACGCCTGTTCAGAGCTTCACTAATGATGTGAGAAGTATGCTGCTGGTTACAAGACTACAAAAGGGAAACTAGTCGTCACAAAAGTATCTTTACTACTGCTTTACTCACGAACTAGATTGGGACCCTCTTACCTTTCTGAACTCTTAACTGGGCGTCCTGCTAATAGATCGTTACAGTCAGTTGATCAGATACTTGTGGTACCAAGAAGCAGACGACAGCAGAGGAGACTGGGCCTTCTCCCTCTTCAAACTCAGACCTCGCTAACATTTCACATCTCTAAAACCACTTGAAGACACATTTTTAGTCTCTGACGTGTACATGTAGTATTTCTAGCATTACACTCATACTTCATGAGACACATGAAAATGTCAGTGTTTTAAGAGGAAAACGTTACAAAAATGCATTTTTGTAATAATTCAGCCTACTTTTAGTTTGTTTTGCTTAGGGAGACGCTTGTGCCACAATCAAACATTCATTCATTGTTATAGTTTAATCGACAAATTTGGAAATGGGTATTTCAAAATTTCCATTTCAGAATATTAAGAGGTTTGTTTTATTTTAGTTTTCATTTTAGCGTTAGATTTATCTTCCTGTTAGAAGTCAAAGGTCAGTGTTCACCCAGCACTGTAGACCATGAGTTAACCACGAATAACTTTATTGACTGTTTTACCCTCTATGAATAAGGCAAAGCATTTCCTGTTTACATCAGAAATCATCCAAGTTTTAGTTATGCTTAATGAACTTTAGAGACGCTGTGTGTGATGGCACTGCAAGCAGCAGTGTTTCCTTTCATTTCATTTATAAAAAAAAAAGGCTCAATGAAAACTGTCCCCAGCAGTCGAGTAGCACAAAACGCACATACATGTAATAACACACACAATCTAACATGGCAGCATTCAAAGTCGCAAAGTGTAAAGTCACCCACAGTCAGGGCTGTGATGTGTGCATGCATGTGTTTCAACAGTGTTTTACTGCTCCCAGTGGGACTTTTCAGTGACACAAAAACATGTTTGACAGGTTTCACTGCCATCTCTTCCAGCAGAGCAAATAAAACCCAGATGACAAGTGCTACTATTTTTACTTACTGAATAAGCATTTATATTAATGAGACATATTTGGAGAGTCTTAAGTGTAAAAAGAAAGGATACACGGTCAAAGACAGAAGATTTTCAGCGTGTGGCGTTCAGAATGGTTTCTTGTCAAATCAAATCAAACAAAGTTTGGTTAAAGTCTGCAGATAACAAACCTTAGAATGAGTCCAATAAATATTAAGATGATGCAGCTGGACTGACCTCAGTCAAACAAATACTCCCAGTAATAGGAAAACTAAATGCATACAAATGGTGCCAACTACTCTACAAGTGCTCATCAATACATCTCACAGTCTTTTATCTGCATTTTTATTATTGAGCATTAACTGCTTTCTGCAGAGTGACCTCACCTACAATCACTCTACTAAACCACAAATGAGCCGAACAGGCTCAATAAACAAATCAAAAGACGCGAGTATGGCTTAAAGAAGCTTCTAGCTTCTAGCAAGCTATGAGCCCCTTCGTTCCACTGTCCCACTTTGGCAACAGTGGGAAGTAAAAACTCCCTTTTAACAGGAAGAAACCTGTTAAAAGAAGAAACCTCCAGCAGAGAGGTCTGTTAACACATAATGAGTGAGAAAGGTGACTGATTAACACCTGTGGCCACACAGGCCACAAGTTTGACTTCACCACAAGAAATTTCCTAAACACTTTTCAATTGCAGCTCACAAACAACTTTAAATGTCTGTCATCTGGATGAGACATCAAACAGCCACAGTTCTCTTCTCTAGCACAAACACAACATACATTTTTAGGTTTAACAGCAGCCAACAATTCCACTTTTTCTTTTTGGGAATTTCCAAATGGAGATCGCAAGTGCCAAAAGTTCCCCTAAAAGAAATGCTTCTGAATCTTTCTATTCGCCATTTTAATTTACATTTATTAAAATTTAAACCTTAAAACTCGTGCATTCATTTATTTAATTTCATGTCTAACTAAAAATGATAATCAAAAATCTTACAATTTCAAAAATGTTAAAGGAAATGAATGTGAGAAATAGTCAGAAACGAAAACCTGGAAAATTATTATGGTTTAAAATAAAAACAGCTAAATTATACAAACTGGAACATCTTTGTACTTTATTTAGCCAATAACGACACTCGCTGCTTTGTTTGTACCTTTCATTATTAGCGACCGCGGTGGCTAACTTTCACAGAACTGAACATTTATTTTTTTGTGGGTCTAAACAAGCGCGACTCTTTTTCCAGACAGAGATATGCTGTAATTAAGCTAACTAGTAGGGGTGGGGGAAAAAATCGATACTGTGTAGTATCGTGATATTTTGTTTGCTAATAATGTATCGATACAGGGAGCAGAAATCGATATTTTGTTACAAAAAAGGATCAACATGCTCTGACTTCAGAGCATGTTGATCCTTTTTCTGAGCAAGAATCCTGACATTCCTTCACTGTCCAAATGTGTTTAACTTTTTTTTTGGCAGCAATAAACATGACAGTTTACTTATTTTAATTTAAGACATGTTTTATTTTAATTAAGTTTAAAACTTTTTTATTTAATGTAAAATTATATTTTGTTTTAATTTACTTTCAATTTCTTCAGTTGCTGAAGGGGCTGCATAGTTTTCATAAACTGCATAGTTCAGAATAGCTATAATTGTACCAGATGGTTGATTCAGTTAAGTTGGACTAGACTGTAATACAAACCGTTCAGTTTGTCAACAATAAAACTGAAATGAGAGAAAGACTGAGTGTGAGACTTTGATATTAGATAAAATGAATATTGATAAAGTTTACCTTTATGTACAGAATCTGAATATCGCAAAATATTTTTAAAAATTGCAATAATATCATATCGTACGTTAAGTATTGTGATAATATCGTATCGTGAGTTATATGGTGATTCCCACCTCTACTAACTAGCTGTAGCCTTCTTGTACAAAATAAATCTCTTTAATATGTGACTGAATTTATTTTTTGGCTACATGTGTAACCACTGATTGGCAAAGCCCATGAACACAATTTGAGCCCATTGTGTAGAGAAGTCATTACCTGCTTCCGTTACAAAACCCTTACAACACTCAAATATCTCGTAGCAAGAAGCAAAGCTGGTTGCTGGCACAAGGGCACAGAAGTGCAGGGGGTTAATATTTTATAAGAGCTATCTGGCCGGCTTAAAATCGCGGATGAATATTTTATCGCTAACAGTGAGGAGTGAGAGGATGATGGCAACCAAACACCATGGCCCAATCTGCCCACCAACGTTGTCACCGGCCAAAGACCCATCGTCCAGTCCCACCTGTACATCCGTCAGCTGGATGGACACCATACTTTCTCTGCCCAGTTACCCTTCATAGACAGTGCTCCTCAAAGCGCTGAGCTGGCAGGTTAAATAGACGCAGAATGACCATCGATGGTCTGGTTCATCATAAATTCACTTAAACACAATGACCTCACAGACTGCAATGAGAAAACAGTCACAGTGGGCTGTTTTCAGTCTTTATTAAGCAAACAAGTGGTGCTTCCTTTTGGAGAGCCTTCATATTTTTCCAGAACTTTTCGAGCGATATGCCAAAGCCAGTAGAATGAAAATCTGCTCTCCGGTAAATCTCGTTTGCCTCACTGTGGGTGTGGAAAACCAGGCCAGGTGTGTCTCATCCTTTTCTTCCATACGTATTCCCACTCCTTTCTACATCTCTGTGTGTTTCCTCCTTCCTCCATGCCCTGGAGTTTTCCCCTTACAGCCTTTCCCCGGGGCTGCAGGCCGGAGTGACAGTTTCAGTAGAAGTAACTTTAGATGCATGAGAGCTTTAAATAGACAGGACAAACCTGAGGAGGAAGGAGGAAACTGAGCGAGAGGTGGTGGGAATAGGGGAGAGGGAGGAAAAGAATGGGTGGGTGGGGGGTGGTGCAACGTAAGGAGAATAAAGCCGTAGCCTGTCTGTGCTAGATAGAAGAGACAAGTGAAGCACATCAGTCAGTGGAAAGGATCGTCACCTACCAGCTGGAAATATGTGTTAATGCACAGGTGTGGAAAAGAACTGTAGAAGAAAAGAAGGGAACATCCCCTAAAGAGCAAATCCACGTGGAATTACAGAAGGCAGAAAACCGCATGCTCTCAATGGGTTCATGATGTCTGGCAATTTAACGGTGTGTAAACAATAAGTTAGTTACTGATTTTGTTTTCCAAATAAGTAAGCAAACCCACGATGAGTACCACGCCCCATATTCAGCATATTTGGAAGCTGAATCCAGTCTGAGCCAGTCTGTGAACGTCTCTTCCTGTAAAATACCAATTCAGCATTTTTTTCTAATAAATAAAAATAAACAATATTGTGCAAAATTAAACACAGACCTGGAGAACTGTCCAGGTCTGAGAACATAACTGTCACCATTTGTGGATTTGCCTGGTTTTATAGGGGAAAGGCTGTTTCCCTCACCGACAGCACTCTCATTGGTCCATCAACACCCAGTTCCACAACTTAAATATAAGTCCAGCGCGAGCTTTGTGGAGGAAGCCGAGGGTTCAAAAGCTACATGCGAAGGCACTAAGGTGCACAATGTGTGTGTGTTACTCGTAAAAATCCCCGACTTATAATAACAGAGTTATTAACTTTGGTTAATTAATATGTAAAAACTTTGCTGAAAACTGAAAATAACCTTTAACCAAATATATATATATATATATACCATTTATTTCTTACTTTTATTTCTTCATTCCGTTTTACATTTTTCACATACTCATGAGACAAGAACAGAATAAAAGAGAGAAAACTGAAAAACTGATTCACTGCCTGTGAGAACTTTGAATTTAACGTGGCTGCAATGTTGGCGAGAGAGGCCTCAGTTTGGGAATTCCTTTAGGTTAAAAAGGGGGGAGGGTGTAGCAGTAGGCTACGGGTCAAAGTTCAGGCTCTGTTCGCCACTCTGACCCCGCCCGCTGCTCGTGCGGTAGGTCTCCATTTTGGAGAGGCGAGGGTCTCCATTTTGAGAAGTTGGAATTGCGCCTCGCTGTTTAGATGGGCCGTTTGTATTTTAGGTCAGCTTCCACCTCAGGGTTAGGCCTGTGACACTGTTAGCGTGGACAAACTCACCAGATCAGACTTTTTAAATTATTTAATATTCAACGTGTGGCGTTTATATAGGCCTGATTCAGCCTCTGTGAGAACGAGTTAGCCCGTTACGCTTAAAATAATCCCTGCGTTTAACATTCGTCTAAACCTTGGTTTTTTATTTAAAATTATATTATTAATAATAATAATCACATGAGCTGTTGGTGTTTCAGCACCTCCACCAGCTCTCCCCTCTGCGCCTCCGCCCCTCCTCCTCTTCTCGCCATTTTGTGTTCCTATAGCCGTGTCATGTAACCATTGTACCAGGCGGAGGAACTGCGGCCCCACGGCAAAGCAGTGGCGTTAACCTATAGTAGGAAACGCAGTCTGCGCAGTGATACAGGCTGTTACACTGTTGCACGGTTTATCAGAAAGCGGTCACCTATTGATAAACGGGAGACGAGGCCGGAGACGGAGGTGCTCCTCATGTTCAGATCGTAAGGTCACATGTTTGTGCGCCATTCCTGCTGATTGTAATAAAGGCTCCACGGATAACCCGCGACGTGGAGACAAAACACACGTTGGCGTTGTTGCCGAGTTAGAGCTTTACGGTCCGCCCTTAAATGGTATCCAGCATAAACACAGGTGTTAGAAAGCCAGGTTTGCGGCTTCAATAGAAAAGCATATTCCTTCCTTGTATCCCCTCCTCACACACAAACGATACTATAGACCACATACATGTGAGAACCAGTCATCGGCCATGTTGACCAGGCAACGCCCATTTACTACAATGAATGTGCAGTCACATGACAGCGGAGAGCACATACAGCACATGAGAGGAGGAGGGCGAGGAGCCCACGTACGCCATTACATGAACATGGGATCATGCAGGCGATGTGTTGGGTTGTGGGCTTCTTCATACGTCTGTTTTATCTCTCAGCTACCACCGTAACAGTTGATTCATAGTCCTGTTATGAGCTGTACAGTTGAGTAATATTTAAAACACGGCTGTGCTGTCTCCAACAACAACAGAGTACGGTTCACCCCTTTAACACATCCCTCCGCGAGGTGCTTTACTCTCAGTTTCCGCATACTGTCGGAGATAAGTCCGCCACGAAATGTTTACGGCAACTAATATGCAGGCCGGGAGCGCGTGCAGACACTGATCTCGTCTTAATCACCTGAACATAGGAATTCACTGTGAGCGCGCGCGAACGCTCTGCTTCCCCTCCACGCGCAGCCTGTGTAGTGGAGTGAACGCGCATGTCCATTCACAAAGTGCTTAAAAACTACTCTGAAGTTACTCCAGCGGCGCGAGGGAGGAGGGGGCTAACAGCCTTCTATAGCATGTGTGCCACGAGTGCTCGCGGCTGATATAGCGGACACGTTTGGGGGTTGTTGTGCGGGTTTGTGTGGCCGCGAGGATTGGAGGAACAAAAAGTGTCGGCTTCTGTTTGCTTTTTGCAGCTGACAGCGACGATTAAACTCCAACCCGAGTAAAGGTTATAGAGGGTTTTTTTAAGAACGCTTCGAGTTTAACACTTACAAGAACGAGCCGCCGTATGACCGCATCTCTACATTTTTTTATTTTTTCGTAGCTGTGATGCGGCTGAAAACAGATTAATGTCACGTAGAGCCACGTTCTCGGGTTTAATTTGAACACGAGAACGTGGCTCTATAAAATGACAATATTAAATTACTGTAACATGGCGAGTGTTTTCTGTTACTGCAGGGTCTTTACAATATAAAGCGCCTTGAGGTGACTGTAGTTGTGATATATGAGTGAAATGTAATTGAACTCAATCGAGAGCCGCCATGTTAACTTGATAACGGCAGGCTGTTGCTCATAACATGTATTTTAATGACAGGAGACGGTCGGGAAAATATTGAAAGATTTGAACAGTAGTTCTTGGACCAATTAAAGACATTTAAGTCCAACAAAAATCTTGGTTAAGGAATCAAGAAGAATGTTACCATCTAAATCCAATTACTACATTTTTCTGGTTTTTGGTAGCTTTATTTCTTGAAAAAAAAGTAACAGGGAAATATTTTTACTGTTTCCAGTTTCTTTACGTTTTATAACAAATGTGTTGCAAAACAGTCAGAAGGAAAAAGGAATAATCAAGATTCCCTGCAGACAAGAGAACAGAATGAGAGAAAAGGCCTGCCTATTTTCACCTGCAAACAGCAAACAAACAGTTTTAATGTCAATTCACAAACTGGTTTTAGGTACGGTTTTTTTGTTCATGTTGGATCCCCTCACCTGTACAAAATAAACAATATGAGCTGATGATGTACCAAAGAAAGCCAAGTTTACATTATTTTAAAGGAACAAATTGAAAGGTCTAAAACTGTAGGCACACTTCTGTGAACCAGAGATAACAAACACCAAAATCTTATATTAGAATTTAAGGATTCACTTTGCTCTTCACATATTTATTTTAACTTGTCAAATGTGAAAAATTTGTTTATGATTTCAAAGAAAAAACACAATTGAGAAATATTTAAGGTGGAATTTCAGGGAAAGCTGATAATACGATGCATAAATATGAAGGGAAAAATTTAATACTTTGAGGAAAAAATTGTGTTATAATCTTTTAGAAGAGTAGGTCTTAGTATTTCATAAACAGACAGATTCTTTCTTCATAATATGTCTCTCAACAAAAATACAGAGTCCAGCCCATTCATCCTGTCACAGTCAGCAGGGAACTAAAGAAAATGCCATCAACTTATTTTTAACATAGCAGCTTACTATACTGTGGAAACATACAGTCAAACATTGTGCAGAAAAACCGAGTGAAAGCGACACATGACTGTTTGATTTGTTACACTGATTTCAGCTGTGAAGGCAAAGCACTGTTGAGCTTCAGGAGTCAGATTTTTTCAACAGCATTAATCTTCTGTCATAAAATAATGAAACAAGAATGTGTCTGCGCATTTAGGAACTTCAACAAGCTTCCAGATTTTACTCTCTTTTACACTTTTATCGAGTCATTTGTGCAGCTGTGTCTGGGTAAGAACAGAGCTTTTTCTTACTGTTCATTAAATAATATTTGTCAGGACAATAATTCTGGTCCAGAACTGGAAGACTTCAAACACATAAAACACAAACACTCCACATATTCGTTCCTTAAAGGCAACACAGCCATCATGTGTCCAGAAAACTGACTCTTCTTATGTTAATATTTTAGAGAGACAGAAACAACAAGTTACCAAGTTTTGCATTTTTGTAAGGATTTATTTCGTGGACAGCAAACAGAAAGTGGACGAGGGCCCAGCTTCTGCCTCTCCCCGCTTCAAAAACAAAATGGGGGAGAAGGAGTAAGAAGGGAGGGGAGTTCCTGCTTTGTCTTGAGAGAGAGACAGCGAGTGAGAGAGAGAGAGAGAGTGATGTCAGCCTGTGCTTTGTTTTGAATCTGTGAGGAACAGGGTGGGGCCAAGAGTAGCCTATAGAAAAGCAGCAAGAAAAGGGGCCCGTCTGCTCACCGCCCACCCACACACACACAGACACACACACAAAATATATATTTTTAATTTTTTTTTTTTTAAATTGTGTATATTATATACATACATATATATATTATATACACTAACACGAACTACACACTTCTCCCGTCTCACCGCCTTGGATTTCATTCCTTGCGTTTCCAGCTTTGAACAGCAGAGGGCCGAGTGAGTCACCGAGCTCCTCTCTGCTGTTCAGACCTCAGTGAAACAAGTTTCTATAGCATAGCCAGCAAAACACTGACAACGTGGAGTTGAGTTCATATTAAGATGAGAATTTTAGGTCTGTGCTCACTCCAATGAGCAGTTCAGGGAGAAAAAAGGAGAAAACGAATCAAGAATATCAACATAAATATATTACAACTGCAAACTCTACTGCAATAAACATAGTGATGATCGTTATCATACTTTCACAGGAATAAAATCCCTGGTTTTGCGTCCCCACACTGTTTGCATGCAGCACGGCTCAGACGCGACTGTGGTGCTCAGCAGATTGTGTCTGACAAACATGACAACAGTGAGAGTTCAGAGTGCAAACAAATCTTTCTAACTGTTTTCCCACAACATCAAAGCTCAGTCCTTAGACTCAACTTTATTTTTTAAACTGGTAACGTGACAGATAATTAACAACACTTTATTTAACACTGAATTTAAATATTACCAAAGCTTTCAATTTAACTCCTTTGTTGTTTTAATAAAAATAATAATCATCATTATTATTATTATAACAAATAATAATAACAGATAACAACATTATAATAACTGTTTTTAATTATATTTATTTTGTTTTGAATTTGTTTTTTGCTTTTATCACAATTTAAGTAAAGTTTAATCTAAAAATAAAAGAAAAACTCTTCACCCAGTTTTAACAAACTAACCTCTCCCTTTGTGTGCAAATATCATCCAGGCTCAGATGTGTAATTAAGTTTCTCGTGTACAAACTAAGTCATGCTTCATAAATCCCGGTGTAAAACAGTGTAAACCGAGCTTCAGCGAGCACGGTGGGGAAAAAGGAAAAATTGCTGCACACACAATGTTTTGCAGAGTGACACTTAATCGTCACTATGAAACACTTTTTAAAATATTATTGTGAAACACGAGGGGAGCTTTCATTCCAACTTTATTTAAACCACTCGTCTTCATGTTGTATTTCATACAAACTTTATCTGGCAGCAAACAGCTACACCAGATTTAAGTGAATGAAAAGGATTTGTAAAAATACAAATTCATGCTGCAAATGTAACAAAACCCAGCTGCATTAATTAGGCAGTGTACTCAAAAATAAAATAAAAAAACAACAAAGCAACTTGTGAGATTTTTAAAACAATTTTAAAATGAATAAATATGCAGGAAAATACTAATTAAATAACTAACACAAATTAGAAAATGCATACACATCTTCTAGAACATTATCACAGATTTCTTTCATTTAAAAATAATTTTAAGAGGAGAAAAAATCTTTTTTTCTCCTCTTAAAATGAAAGCCAGTCCAGTCAAGAACAAAGACATGAAGATGTAAACATTCATCATCATAATACTGTAAAGTTTATGGCAGGAGCCTGGCAGTGGCTGTCGTCACAGCACTTAGTCTGCCAGCCGTTTCCCTGCTAACTCATTACCAACACAATGAAGATCATCTCTCACACACCTCGTCTGAGACTCCCTAAGCTTCAGCATCACATGCTGCTGAAACGCAGAGCCAATAAATACGCTCTCGTAGTGACCATGAACATGGCAGCTCTCCATCACCCTGACAGAGGAACTGAGGCCTGCTTGATTTAGTTTCAGAGTAACAGACGACACCGTGCAGCGACTCAGACCTGTGCAAACCCCTCAAACTCTCACAGCATCTTCTCGAAGGTTCTCACCCAACATCACAGCATACAACCGTGGCACCTCCTTCCACATACACACATGCCTCAGCACCACGTGAGCTAGTGCAGTGGATGTGATATGGCACACCCCCAGACTTGCACACACCCACTTCAGTGAAGGGAGGAGGGAGAGGCATAGCACACTTTTATTGCTGGGGGAGGGGTTTCCTCTTTCTTTCTCTATCAGTCCTTCTCCTTCTTCCCTCTGCAGCTCATGTGTGCGCGAGTGTGCGTATGCATGTGCGCGGCCACACCGCATGCCTGCGTGTCAGACATGTGACCAGCAGGCATAGCTTCTATTTTAACTCTGAGAACGGCAGATTAAAAGGAGAAAGAAGAGCAAAGTTGACAGAAAGCAATCAAAATCTATAGTGTGGCTCAGGAAAAAGCTTTATGTATTTCATTTAACGTTCATTCAGAGGCAATGCATTTAAAACTGAACTAACATTTAGACCCAAGTTCCCACAAAGTGATGTTCAGAAACCCTCAGAGTTAAGAGTTCACCCAGATTTATGTGTCCACAGCAGGGCTGAAGCCACAGGATGATTCGATAAATCACAGTGGTGACACATCAAAAGCGTGATGATCACAAATCCCCACCGTCATCCTTTGGACAATGAAGCCTGGACTACTACTACTACTAAATCGCTCTTCCCATTTCCCCTGACTGTCAGCCACGAGTTGCTGCTGCAGTTTAGAGCAATACTGCAGAAAACACTAGTGGATTTGATCAAATGTTGGCTTCTCCGAGTTCCTAAGCCCAGTGGCCCCCAACCCCCGGGCCTCGGACCGGAACCAGTCCATGAGTCATTTGGCACCGGGCTGCGAGAGTTGAGGCTCAGGTGTGAAATGTATGGTTTTCAGGGTTTTTATCGGTTTTCAGCGTTATTTTGTTATCGTTATGATAACTGTGATAGTGATATTTTATTCCTTTTGCAGCCATTTATTCCTGTTTGTGGCAGGGACAAATGTCATAGTAACAGTGTGTCAAGCACAAAAGGTTTGCAGCTCTTCATCATGTCTTTAACCGTTTATTTATGCACATTATTGCCCAAAAGATCGGTTAGTGTCATCCCATTTGCTGATATTAGTCAACAAAAAAGTTGCTGATACAGAATTTCTGCACTGATGCTGATTGGTGGATACCTAGGATAAATTTATATGTCGTAAACCTCGACACAGAATCACGATTTACACACACACAAAAAAATTAAAAAACAAAAACAATCCTTCTCCCGAGGACAATGGCTTTTGCTTTTGCCTGCTCTTTATTCCTTTCACTCTGAATGCAATGAACCCAGCACTCATGCAGATTCTCAGCAGTGGAAACTCAAGTCGCAGACAGTCAGACATAGTGAAGCCATGTTGGACAGAGTCAGTGAGTCACATTAAAAGGTTGCTAGTTTAGCTCAGTGGGTAACATATGTCGTATTGATAGACAGAGTAGGCCCGGGTTCAAGTCCCGCCCACCCCTTTGCTGCACACCTTCCCTCCCCCTCTCTGTTTTCCTGTCTATCCACACTGTCTCTATCCAATAAAGGCTAAAAGGCAAAAAAAGACTTAAAAAAAACAAAAAACAAAACAAAAGACTGAAATTTAAAAACCATTGTTCTGAGTCTAAATATAGACCGAGCAGCCCGTCAACGCATTTTGCTGATCAAAGGCAAAAGAGTTGCCTGCAACGCATTTATGTGGCACGAACATTCATCCGAAGAGAGCATTTCAACAACTTTTGCAAATTATGCTCAATTTCACACAGAAGTTAATCAAGTGAAGAAGCAGAAAGAGTGAAACGTTTTAACATCTTACCAGGAATTAGTCAAACCACATGGCCCCTGACAAGCAAACACTTAGTGACAGTGGAGAGGAAGAACTATGAAATCTGTGCCATCAGAAACTGAATCTGAATAAGTTAAATTTGAATTTGAATGACTCGGATTGAATCTGAATTGTAACTTGAATAAATGCTTTTAAAAACTGAATATGAATTAACCTAATTTGAAATTCAATTTATTGGTTTGAAAATAATCATCACTAAATTGAAATTGAATTTTATATTTTGAAAATGAATTTATTTGCTTTGAAACCGTATTTTATCCTTTAAAAGTTTAGTAATAATTTCAGATTCACTTCTCACCATTCAGTTTCAGTTCCAAAATTCAGTTTTTTGGGACTTACATCCGGTTCCGGTTCAAGAGTAATGAGCGCAGATTAATAGAACTACGTTTTACTAGCGGACCGAAAGTGTTACTGACGGGAATCTACAGCGTCTTGAGCTGAACTAAGACTTCAGAAGTCATTCGTCATGTCGAATGACCAGCGGATAAACTCTCAGGTTGGTAATAAATGTATTACATGTATAAGAACAAGCGTCATGTTAACAAATGATAGCCGTACGCTAACTTTTATGCTTCTTGTAGCTGTTAGCTAAAGACACTAATTTAGCGTAGTTTGCCCTGAATTCAGCTTTGACAAACAAATATGATCGACTGTTTCTAGTAGAATTCCAAAGTTGTCATCTTGGACCCTCTCAGAGTACCCCCTCTGTATGCTTGCAGAGACGCCTACAGTAGGGAAACATGCAAAACATTGTCCAAAACTTTGTATTTTAGCTTTATTTATGTCGTACACAGCATCTCAACTCTTTAGCTAACTTAATAACTTTAGCTAAAGTGAATAGTTAGTGTAATTCATTAGTGCAGCATTACTGGATCATCTCTGTTTGATATAATATGATATACAACTATCACTGAAACAGCAAACTTTGTAAATAAACAAACAACACTTCTCATTCTCTAAACATTTGGCCACAGCTGTAGATTACACTATCAGTGCTTGTTCACTCTTGACAATAATTACATTTCTTTATTTTTTCTTGTTTTTAAAAGGTTCCTTCATGTAACGATCTGCTAGAGGGTGTAGGGGGCCACAGCCCCGTCCTCCAGGGCATGAAGCAGGTATGGAGGAGATCAAAACTCCAGACATTCAGAGGCCCCCAGAACATAAGAGACCAAGGAAGACCAACAGAGGGGCAGCCGCGCCACTATCCCAGAAAGAGCTGAGGAGAGCCCCAGATGAGGGGTCACTCAGCAGCCGCGGAGCAGAAGCCAGGGGGGGTTGCAGTGACGTGCCCGTGAGCTCCGCCGGCAGCCAGCTGTGCCAGAGTGACCGAGAGGCCAAGGGCACCCCACCCCCGAAGTGGCCCGAGCGAGCCCCAGGCTCCAGGCCCCGATAAGCAGCCACCAGGAGTGAGCCGGTGTGTACCTGGACGCCCATCCCCGGACACAAAGAACCACTAATGCACCGACGTCTGAGGGCGTCTGCCACTGGCAGGGGAAGTGGTGGGGGGAGATAGGCCTCCATACCTTGGAGGGCCTGAGATGTCCCCAGAGAGGTGGTGTCTGATACCCAACCTGACATATAGACAGACATACAGGCACACACAGATACAAACATCCATTCCCACCCTCATGCTCTCATATGCAATAACTCAACACTCACCCAACGTGGAGACAGACATAGAGAGACACTGTACACACAATCACACTCCCCATGTGTACTCTAAGAACCGGATCTAGGTACCCTTGCCCCCGGAGGGGGAAACTGCACCCAGACCCAGGGGGTGTTACCCTTTTCCCTGCGGTGGAGAGAAGCAGACCGCCCCGACCCCGCAGCAGCAGGGAGGCCCCACATTCCAGACCCCAGACAATAATTACATTTCTAAATTCTCTTTGTGCATTTACAGGTAAACAATATCTAATATTTTATCTAAATGACTGCTTTGTCTTTGAAAAGGTGAAGAGCCTGAGGCCGGTGACGGTCCAGTTCTACTCTAAGTACATCCTTACGGTGGCTCACAGGACAAGGCCACGTTCCTGTCCTGCCAGAAGAGAAGACAAACTTCAGAGTCTTCATGCAGTTCAACCACACCTGTCATATTCCGTATGACGGGGGTCTCAAACTCCAGTCCTCGAGGGCCGGTGTCATGCAACTTTTCCATGTGTCCCTGGTGCAACACACCTGAATACAATTAGTAGGTCATAAGTAAGAGTATAGAACTTGACTGCATGCTGAGGTGGCCCCTAACCCCACTCAAGTAAATATAAGTAAATGTATGTATTTGGAAACAAATACTTCTAAAATACTTTTATTGCACCATGTTCATTCACTCATGAGCTGCTGTAACATGAATCAAATGGCTGAAAACTATTCACTTTAGCTAAAGTTATTAAGTTAGCTAAAGAGTTGGGATGCTGTGTAAGACATAAATAAAGCTAAAATACAAAGGTTTGGACACTACTGTAGGGGTCTCTGCAAGCATACAGAGGGGGTACTCTGAGAGGGTACAAGATGACAACTTTGGAATTCTACTAGAAACAGTCGATCATATTTGTTTGTCAAAGCTGAATTCAGGGCAAACTACGCTAAATTAGCGTCTTTAGCTAACAGCTACAAGAAGCATAAAAGTTAGCGTACGGCTATCATTTGTTAACATGACGCTTGTTCTTATACATGTAATACATTTATTACCAACCTGAGAGTTTATCCGCTGGTCATTCGACATGACGAATGACTTCTGAAGTCTTAGTTCAGCTCAACACGCTGTAGATTCCCGTCAGTAACACTTTCGGTCCGCTAGTAAAACGTAGTTCTATTAATCTGCGCTCATTACTCTTGAACCGGAACCGGATGTAAGTCCCAAAAAACTGAATTTTGGAACTGAAACTGAATGGTGAGAAGTGAATCTGAACTTATTCGAGAGCTAAACTTTTAAAGGATAAAATACGGTTTCAAAGCAAATAAATTCATTTTCAAACTATAAAATTCAATTTCAATTTAGTGATGATTATTTTCAAACCAATAAATTGAATTTCAAATTAGGTTAATTCATATTCAGTTTTTAAAAGCATTTATTCAAGTTACAATTCAGATTCAATCCGAACCATTCAAATTCAAATTTAACTTATTCAGATTCAGTTTCTGATGGCACAGATTTCTGCCCATAAAGAACTCCCTTTTAACAGGAAAAGGCCCCTCTCAGAACGAGGCACAGGACAGGACACCCACTTACTGTGGCTGGTTGGTGGCAAGAGGAAATACAAGAAAGTGGAGTGCAGAAAAAACACTTTCAAATTAATGTTCAATTTTAAAAAGTTAAGAATCCTTAAATTAGTTACAGACGAAGGGGGAGACCAATGGGAGCTCAGTGCTTCCGTGGTGCTCAGTGGGTGAGCAGGCTGCTATACTGCACATGGCTGGAGTTGTTCAAGTACGACCTGTGGCCCTTTGCTGCCTGTATCCCACATTCTCACTGCTCTACTATCAAATAAAGGCCAAAATGTCCAAAGAATATTTAAAAAGAAGAAGGAGAGAAAAAAACAGAGCAGACCACACATCAAGTTTAGTCTATCAAAGGCTGAAAAAAAAAAAAAAAAATAGAAAACCCAAAATCACATAATTCCGGAATTATGGAACTCACGAGTTTCATTATGGAAAAGTGGTGTAAATGTTCTGATTGGTTCCCCCACCATCACTACAAGACACTGAGAAGTGTTTAACACTTAGCAACAATCTTATTAAATTAATAATCAGAGGACTGGGGACAAATACACGCATTTGTCCCCAGTCCTCTGATTATTAATCAGTAGATCTTCTTCACTTTCTTGACATTTTAAATTCTCATTTTAATATTTACACACTGAATTTCTTGAGGGTCTGCAGACACAAGACTCTAAACTACTCACTACGTGAAAACAGCCGTGAAATGTCTTCTGTGACCTCTTAATGACAACTCTGTTCAGCTGCATTATGGGGATTGTAGGATCTAACATATGTATTGATTAAATGATGAATTGTGGAAATTGTGATACTCAAAAAAAATCTGCCATTTAACTGAATGTTTTATATCATTAGCATGTTTTTTAAAAATTAGTTTCTACATCACTATTTTGCTTTCACACTTTGAGTGGCTGCAAACGTTTCTAGACAAATTAGACTAAAAATAAATGAAATTAAACCCTTTCAGCATGAGCAGGGATCCAATTAAAACACACCAGGTCTAATTTACTGTTTCAGTCTAATACAGTTATTTGCATCACATAGGAAAGGTTATCATATCATTCAAAATAGTACCGGTATACATTTTTTCATGATATAAAAGTGTGATAGTGATATTGCTGCTATAGCAACAGCGTGCTTTTATGCTCCCTAGTGCAGATCAGCGAGAAAAGCCTGGGCATGTCTGAAAGCTTCATGTCAGCCACTGACGATTTAGTACCTAAAAGGGAGCTACTTCAAACACCTCCCAGGAAGCACTGCATTTTGCAAAATGTGTAGGAAAACTGATCCTAAAGATGGAAGCAACGAGCACGTTTCACCAGAGGCAGAAACACATTAAAGGAGGAGATGCTAGTAGGTGGTGATGTACGACCCAAATGTAAATAAATGACTCCACCGAGCGCTGCTGGAGAACTTGCTAGTTACACTGAACGTGATGGTTCACTTATGTTGTGTCACTGGATATAATGCTGTGTTGTGATAATGTTTGAGACTATTTGCACAAACCTTAAGAAATAAAAAGCCCCCTACAAAAAAGCAAAAGATAAAGACAAATTGCATCAAGGCTGATGCCTCCTGTCCACAAACGTGTGTCCTGTCGGACAAAAATTTCAAGAATTCAGATCTAGTGGGCAACGGCGTTGGGCCCCAGCCCCCTCGGCTCCATCTGACAGACACGCACGCAAACACAGACGCGTTTTCATCCCCTTCAGGAACGGGGGTTTTGTCGCCTGTTGGTGATGAGCTCAAGTTTGTAAAAGGTCATAAAAAGCTATTAAAAATTCATTGACTTAAAAAAATTAATAAGTTAGGGAAATAGTAAGAAAGATTCAGCTTGATTCAGATTAGGTCACCATTCTCAACACCTCATTTTACAGTAGCTGGGTAAATGTTTTAAGATTTTTAATTGAAGGAGGAGGGTTGTTTAGTTTTTTTCCTCGTAGAGGTTTGATGTACGTATTCTATAAAACCAAAAGCATCCAAACTGTGCTGTAAAGTTATGGATTTCTACTCGTTGGTTTACGTAAAATCCACTTTGGTCGGGAGATTAAGTGAAGCTTTGTGCTCTTTGTCTGACTGTTTATACAAGAGGCCTGTTGTTCTCAGAAAACAGAAGCGGAAGTGGAGGAGCTGAAGGAAAATGTCTGCAATCAGTGCAGTTCAGTTTCCTTGCATAAGCATGAAGGAAGACTTCCATTTCTGACCTGTTAGAAAGACATGAAAGGGTCATTCGCCTTTGCAGATAACTGATCTCATGCTACAGCTCCCCTTGAAATCACAGTTCCTATTTAAAACGAATGTGGCTCCGATTGTTTTATGCAAAAAATTATAAAATTAAACCAGTTTTTGTATTTAAATGTTATAAATCAATTCCAACATGCAGGGTTTTTTTGCAATTTCACAGCATTTTTGAACTGTTCTCTGTGGTGTTGTATTTTTATTTGTGTAACTGTGTCTGCTGTCAGGGTTAATGCTGACTGAGCTTTGTAACACCCTGAAATGATTGGGGTGAAAACACCAGCTCAAAATACATGACAGTGACTTACATCCTGTAAAACATTATTTTAGTGCTTCCACATTCAACCAAAAGCTGAGAAACACCAAGAAACACAGATTACCACCTGATGTATAGAACAAATGCTTTAGCAGCCTGGCTAGCCAATATTTGCAGGGAAGCTTCTGCTTTGCTAAAGAAACTTGTTATCTGTAATAAAGGCATGTATTATATTTGGTTAGCACTGGTTTTGTGGCTTGTTTTTACTAGTTGGTAAAGTTTTAGCTTAGCTTTTCAGCCTAAGCAGCCAGCTTCTAAATATATATATATATATATATATATATATATATATATATATATATATATATATAAGAAATAAAAATGAAAAAGGGTTAAAACAAACACATTGACAATATTGTCAGTCAATAACGGGCCATAGTACAATTTAAGCAATTCTTTACAGTGCTGTAAAAATCATTCAAAGAGAATAAATACAACATTTTTAACAACCACAGACTAGATGTTCCAATCTTGTGGCAGCATTACATTCTCTCTATTTAACTTGACTTTTCTGTTTTAGTTTTCAGTTTATTGATTTTATTGCAGACAATTAGGTCTAAATCTTTGTGAAATAGTTTAAATAGTTTTTACTCTTTTCTTTCTTTATTTTATAAATAGAGCACAATTGTAATCATATGCAATATACAGCACTAACATTTTGGAGGAATAATAGGTGCAGTTCATACAACTTCAGTATCCGTTCGACCAACGTGTGAGCTTAAATGTGCACGTTTTAGTTTTTTACTGGAAAAAGCAAGTGACTAAGAATGGGGGAAAAATCTGTCCTATTTAATGCCATTACTGTGTGCAAGTGAGGCAGGACTCACGTACACGCACGCACACACACACACACACACACACACACACACACACACACACACACACACACACACGTAAACATGAGGGGCCCCATCCAGCATGCACACCCGACCCCTGGCCCCAACAACCCTCCTCCCTTTCCTACTTTCGTTGTCTTCTTTTCTTGATCACTCCTTCTTCCCCCCACCCCGTCAATGTGTGTGCACCAACTAATGTAGGGAGAGGACAGATGGTTTGAACCAGAGAGAAGAAACAATCAGAAAGATGGGGTGGAGGGGGTAGGTGGGGGTCTTCTTAAAGAGACAGATCTCATTTACCCCTTCACCTACATTACACACATGCCTCCACTGTCCTCATCCCTTCATTTTTACACCCTCTCCTCACCTTATTTTGGCTTGGACCTTTGTAATTACATTCTACATTCATATTGTTCTTTAAGTTGAAATGTTATTTCTCTCTTTTATAGACTTAGAAATGAAGAACCAGTGGTTAGCTAAGTTTCTTTTTTTGCCTTTCAAAATAAGAAAGTACATCTTTAAATTTCACTTAAGCTCACATGTAACCATTTCTATTGCCCGGGCTGCTCAGATAACACTGCTAATGCTGCTTCTTTCCTTTTGTTACATTTGAATTTAGAAACAAACAACAAAAATCCTCCACAGAAGATTTTAAGCAGTCACGGGCCAGGAAACAGACCAGTTCATGTCACAGAATTGTGCATGTAGAAATTAAACTTTTAATAGTTGGATCAGTACAGTTTGTATTTACAGAGTAAAATATTTGAAATTAAAATACTTTGCACAAAACACCATTTCTACATGTATGCTGACAGAAATAAACCATGAAATAGCTCCGGCAACACAAACACCCATTTGAAACAAAGCTTTCACACAGATATGAAGACTCAGCATGAATACATACGACACCAGTTTGGTCCAAAAATGTAAACCAAGTGAAACCAGTTACTGCAAGAACTCAAATATCACAGTCATACCACACACTGCAAAATGATTTTACGTTGTCTGATTGGATCATTTATGCACCAATTAAAGTTAAAATAAAGCACATTTTTATTCATTATTCGCTTTCATAATCAGTGGTTAGATTTTCACAAAAATAAAAACAGATCAGTTTAATTCCATTACTTCACTGAAACTGACTTAACGGCAGTTCCTATTATTTCAATGCAGTGAGCAAAACCTAAACTTAATGAGCATCACCAAAACAGTTTTATATTTACCTGAAAGAAAAACAACGAGCAGCTCTTTGTGTGCTTCTGTGTGATTACAGTGACCCTCAATGACTAAATACCCTCATTAATGTTTTGCTATTCTCGCTGTAAAAGTAATGAAATACAGAACACAGCTGAAAATTGAACTTCCACAATACACCCAGTGTGGATGCTCGAATGCTTTTCATAGAAGAGTACAGACTGCACTGGACGCACACAACAGCAGCTCTCTGAAGTTACATCCGACTTAATCAGCAAACGGAAAATTGTTTATACTGCAAGCTTCGGCGAATGACTAGTAGTAGCATAGTGGTAGAAATTGTAGTACTGACGTACGTTAATACTGTTGCTGCCAAGCAGAATGTTTTGTTTTTTTAACTGTAGCTTCAATAATTTGCATTTCAGGAGCAGATTGTCTCTGTTGCAGGAATAAATGAATTACACAATGTGGGACATTATCTCCCTGCAGTAGAACAGAAGTATAAAACTGGTGATGAATGCCAGTTAGAACAGTAAAATGATTATTCTTGTTTCTGTGAAGTTGTAACTGGCATAGACAAATGCTGTCCTTCATCTGCCTTCGCGTAGCTGCAGTTGAGTTGAGGAATCCATTCATGCCGTCTCAAAATTATCCACAGCTATTCTTTTAGTTCGAATGCACGGTTTACCTCTCAGTGCATGAACCACTGCAGAGCAGCAGCCTGTCTAATCAGATTACAACTGAGCTATCCCTCAAAACTGTTTGTCCAACATCCCCGAGCGATGCAGTTCAGCTGACATCAAAATTTAAACCACATTCATCCTCCTTCCTGTGACTCCCTCTGGATCCTTTTGGTTTGTCTGTCGGTCGTTCCCTTACCCGGTCTCAGCTCTTGTGCAGACGGGGCTGAAACGGTTCGGGGATCGCGGCAAAAAACAAGAGGGCGAAACGAGCGCACTGTACCAGAGAGTAACCAAAACAGCACAATGAAACCATGAACACGCCGAGCAGAGAGCGAGCGAGCAGAGAGAGCAGAGAGCGAGGATAAAGTAGAAAGTCAGAGCGTGCATGTGGGTGAGCGAGGCACAGTGCTGCTACCAGACGATTGGTCGCACCCCTCTTGCTCCCTCCGCCCACTTGTCCCCTCCTCCTTTGCCAGCCATGAGCGAGGAGGAAATAAAACCATAGCTCGCCTCTCTCCTTCAGCTCTGTGTACTGCTGTGTGAAAGTGCTAGCCACACACATCCAGCTCCTCACATGCATGATCGTATGGGTGCATTTAAAGCTGCAGCACACTTTACATGGGGGGAAAAGGCACACAGCTTCAGCAAGGGGAATTACACAGAGGTGAAAACAGTAGAGCAAAGATTCACACACACTGCATACATGTCATAGCTAAGAAAAAACAAAGAAATCTGCTAAAAAACTTGAATGTTTCGATAGCATAGTGTTCACTGATAAACAAGATCTATATTCCAACAAAGCTTTGTCAGCAGATATTCAGGTATCTGATATTTTAAACACTGCTTTTTATGAACAGAGTTTAACTGTGGTACAAAACCGACAGCCCCATCACGTATACAGGATTTTACCGGTAGTTTACAAACTCATAACACACATTTTTGGATGCTAATGGAGTTATAAAATGTCACTAATTGATTCCTTCTCTGTACTACAATTTTGTTAGAGTCATGTAGAAAATATGACATTTGCATTCATGTACCTTATTGATCCAAACCCTGACAAACCATTCGTTTATTTAAGGAGAAGAGAATACTGGCTGGTTTAGCAAATTTACCTACAAGGCTACAAATAACCAGAGATTAAACACTGTGGAGGAAACTGGTAAACTTGGGCCATCCTGACATTCTGAATAATTTTGGGAGAATAAAATTGGGATGTTTTACTGTCATCACCTCTCGATGGGAAAGGGTCTGCTTAAGATTTATTCAGACTACTGGAAATACAACTTGTTAAATTTAGGAACTGCTTAAATAGAACCTGGTGAAGTAGGCTAAGAAATGTCAAAAAGTGTCCTGTTACTTCTGGCATAAAACCAATACAGCACTTCATACAAGCGTAACAGTCAAACATGGTGGTGGAAGCATGAAGACTACGACTGTTTTGCTGCTTTCAGGAGCTGGATGGAACCATGAATTCTGCTCTCTATCAGAAAATCCTAAAGGAGAACATCCAGCAGTCAGATTGTGCACAGAAGCTCAAGTCAGTTATGCAGCAGAGCAGTCATCTGCAACATACCAAAAATTCCAGCTTTGACGAAAGCTTTTTCACACCACTACATGTTAGCTTCACCAAGAGATTCAAACTTTAGAAGCAGGTGGGACAAAGTCTGAGGCCATGGCTCTGAGCCAGAAAAGGATAGATTGTGCGCTCTGGGTTCAGAACAACGCGCTTCCTCGAGGTCGAGCTTGGGTATCTCAGGGTCGTGTTCATGAGTGGGGAAAGAGTAAGACAGAAAATTGATGGACAGACTGGTGTCTGCAGGAGAGGCTGTACCAGTGTGTTGTGGTGATGACACCAGCGTCTGTGGATTAAGGCCACAGGCTGTGGGTAGTCACCAGGATAATGCATACAATGGCAAAAATTAACTTCCTCCAAGGGAAGTCCAGATTCATCCTAATGAGCCCACAATGCTCACTGGACTGGTCGTGTTGCACGCAAACGGTGACGTCGCCATAGCTCCAAACCATTTATACCAGTGCTGAGGGCATGAGTACGAGTCCTGCAGTATTTCCCAAACAGATGTCAACACTCAGACAAAAAAGTTTTTTTCCACAGAAAATCACCTCTTTTCAAACTCTTGCAACATTTCCCCCTAAAATGATGGTCACATGATCACACACTCAAAAAACTGAGGACTGCACAACCAGCCAACATGATACCAAAATGCAGCGAGCACTACCGGATGTGACATCACTTTTAGCGTGCAGCAAAACCTGAGTGAAATGGGCCCATTAGAGATTGTTATGAGTGCTGTCACTTGGGAGGGGCTCATAGTAGAGCGATTGCTCATCCACAGCAGAAAGAGCCAGTTAAGGTAGTTCAGGCATCTAATTACGATGGCTTGAACGTTAGATGTCTGGGGCAGACTCAGGACATTCTGACTTTGGTCTTAACATCCCCCCAGAAGACCTGACACAGTGGCCAGGGAGGGGGGGCGTTTAAACGTTACAAGCCAGGGAGTTTGGGAATCACTAATGCGATGAAGACAACATCACCTAATGATGTACATACAAACTTTGACAGACCTCTTAGACTCGTCAGAAGTAGAAGGGCAGTTTTGATCATGCAAACTGTTTTGTCCACCTCAGAGGAAAAAAAACAACTCGAGTGGGAAAGTGTTACGATTTTTTTTTGTCCACTTCCTCGTCTTCTGACTTGGACACTTCTTTAAATGCATGCTAAACAGTGCCCCATTAAACCAGATAGCAGGTTTATTACAAAAGCATTTACAGCCAAGCTTGTTGTGGAGATGATTTTATATACGTCAAACTCAATTACAAGAATGGACAAACAAATGGTGCCTAAAATATCTAGAATATAGCTGTTGCATCCATTAAAGGGAAAAAACGTGGGGGGGACAACATGTACAGTAACTTCACTCAGCTGCTAAAAAAAAAAAAAGCCAATACAAAATGTGTAACACCATTACAGAAAGGGAGGAAATGACATTTAGCTTTTTGAAGCCACTTTCATAAGAAAAATGGAAGATATCAGTATTTCAGAGGATGTTCCCAGCCATGGGTTGGACTTTTAACTGCTAACACTGTGATGTGATTTGGACGTGATCAGTCTATGGGTCGCAGGAATCTTTTTCTCTTTTGGAGGTTTTCAGTGAAAATTAATAATTATTATTATTATTTTAAAAAAGATTCCTAAACAGTGAAACAATGACAGCAGATATGTTGGCATGCTTCATGTGCAGCAGTATTTTCAGGATTCCATGCATTTTTTTCCTTTTGAAGGAAATGCAAACAGGAAGCTGTAACACATGAAGACTAATGCATGAAGAAAGTAGAACAGGTTGCAACCTCCAATGCAATTTCTCCTGTTTTCAAATGAGCCGACATCATCATTTCCTTTTTGGATACAAATGGCAAATGGAAAAATGAGTCGAGACTCAAAGGAGACTGGAATTAATTCCCACAATTATGAAATTACAACATTTTGGTGTGCTGTGCATGATAGCCTCGTGTCGCGGTGAAGGCAGGGTGCAAATCCTAGCACACTGAACGCTAAAGATAACATTTTGGTGCCAAAGGTCACAGCATACCAGAATCAGACACTAAACCCTGCCTCCACCAAGGACATACAAAAATACTACAAAGCAGGAATAATTATTATTATAATGGTTTTTAGCCACACACTAATTATGGGTGAATTATGTTTATTCAAAATTCCAACTTTTTGCTTTTTACTTTGTTTGTTGTTTATAGTTTTAGTGCAAAGAAGAAAAAGTCTTCAGTGGAAAATAAATATATAATCGATCTGTTTTAAAGTACAATTGTTTGCATAAAACTGACCCAACAACTAAGTATTGGCCAATGGTGTCTGTAAATACCATTATATTTCCTGATGTCAGTCAACAGGGCTAATACCAGTTGATACTGATATTCTGCAAGTTGCCCGTGCAAATGTTTAGAGGGAGTGTAATAAAAAATGTGAACTTTGCAGGAATGCACCTAAAATCAAAGGCTAATTTTAATATTTTGTTTGAATCAGTGTAACAATTATTACAAGACTTCAAAGCCTTTAAAAAACATAAAAGAAACACAATAAATAAGCTAGCCTATAATCTGTAGCAGCTCTCGTTTTACCTGTGACATCCAACACAACTCTATTTTTTTAAGTGCCAGGTTGCTGCAACAGAATTTTGCAGAGCATGGGTAACATGAAAAAACACACACACACACACCCATGCCATTTATATTTCAACTGGGTTTAACGGGATTTTTGGTGGGCGTCACCACTGATTTGCTTCACGCCAACAGCGAGCGTTCTATACATATCCCCTCTCCAAAGAGGGAGGCTTGTTCTCTCTGAGAACCCACACACACAAAAACTCCCCTCCCTTCTCTCCCCTCTCCTCTTCCTGTAGCTATACAACCCCAGCTTTCCACCTTGCCAAACCCTCTGCAGCCTTACACAGTAACCAAACAGCTCTCTCCGAAACTTCCAACTCGTCCATCTTTAACGTCCATACATACAAACGCAAAAGGTACCGTTCAAAACACGGTCAGAGGTCAGGACAGGCAGGGCCAGCGCCCCCTGCACTGAGACTTGTGGAATATAAAGAAGAAGGAATTGAACCTTCATTCTTTTAGTTAAGGGACTGACACCCCCACCCCACCTCCTTCAAATAGCCCAAAGGGCTTGTTCCTTCAGAACAGCCGCCACTCCCACACAAACACACACACCCTCCTTGAGGTTCAGAAGCAACTGCAGGAGAGCAGTTTTAAGACGTTTAAACGTATGTACTCTGGCAACTTTCTTTTAAACACGTGTAGAAACGCGAACACCCCCGAAAACTTTTACGTCCACGTTAGAGTCACAATAAATGAGAAACATTCAAAACGCTATCAAAACAAGCAGCTTATTGAGTGAAAGTAGACGAAAATAAAATATATGCTGGAATCTATTATTTTGAGTGTTTTTGTCCAAACGCGCACGTGGCCAGAAAACGCCTGATTCGTTGCCCCACAGTCTTTGTTTGACAACGGGAGGATTTTAAACATTTACAAAATAATTTCGTAAATTAGCGTCCGCTCAAACAGCTCGCACACGCTCGGATGCTGGAGATGAGCAGATGTTTTTCATAAATATTTAAACGCGATCATTTTGCGACATAATTTGGATAATTGAGCTCTGGCTGACGGACTGCACGAACAGCCATTTTAAGGCAGGGCTTCCACAAATACAGTTTTCCGTCATGTTAATATTTTTCTCATTTTTTAAAATTTATTTACATTTAAAAGAAAAGCACACACACACACACACACACAGAACACGTGATGTAGGCCACGGGGCGACCCGGGCGCTGACGAGACCCAAAGTGACACACTGTGGAAAAAAAAAGAATAAGGAGCAATCTGTACAGTGGCTGCTTCATTCAAGGCTTCGCCATTTTGCCCTCCATGCCTGACGTGGTGCAACTCCTCTTTGCGTGGACGCACCACGTGTTGTGAAGCCACGAAGGGCCACAAGCTCGTCCCACGGTACCCCCGCACCCACCCACTCACAAATCACCTTTATTATGGCTCTTTAAGGTGATCACAGTCAAGGTGGGACTCTTCACGCACCCGCGAAGACACCTGAAGGCATTACAGCCCACAGCCATGTTAGCTCAGCGTGTAAGGCGAGTTTGGCAATAAGTGACCAGACTCGGCCCCACTCATCCACACAAAGACCACGCTGCTGGGATGTGTGTGCCACAGCAATGTTGCAACGTTTTTACTCTGCTTTCGTGGCGCAGGGCGGGCGCCCCAAAAGCCAGCTCAGTTTGAAATATTCGGCCTTTTTCATACAAAATCCCGCGAAGAGTGATTACGCCAAATCGTAGCATTTATTAAAAGGCAACAAGTGTGGAAATGGGGTGGAATCTTCTACATTTCCTGGCCATTTTGGCTCATAGTGAATACGCACACACACATACATACATACGCACACATGTGGCCAAATGGCGGAACATGGAGAACTGTGCTCAACTCGTATCTGTGCCAAAGGTTACGGGCATAAATGATGGGCTATAAGAGAATTGCATAGTGCTGTTTGAATGAAGCAGGTCAAATGAGCACAATGGACACCAGTTAGAGCTACTACTGAACCGCAGAAATTTCATTGACACCCAATTACAAAGAAGCCAAAGCTACAGGTACACTATCAGGCTGCCACATAAATGTGTCCGAGTTGGCGTGAAGCAAAAGGCATTTAAATGTGAAATATTCACACCCAGCACCTATTCTGGGTTAAAACGAGCATTATATATTTAAAAGAAATACTACAATTAATAAACAGCACAGCTGTGTTTTTAATTGGAAAGACGTGTTATTAATTTAACTATTAAAAAAATAACAGCTCCATTAAATCACAATTTCCTCGTCAAATACATTCTAAAAGAAACCTATAAACGAAATAAAATAATCAACACACCGCATTTCCGTCACAACTCACAGCATCGTTAAAAACTGATTTGTTTTCAGAGTGTGCACGTTAAACCGAAGAGTTTTAATAAAAGCAAAAAGCTTGGGAATAACGTGTACAAGCGAATATTATCCATGCACACATTAAAGCACTGAAAGGTTGTCCAACACGTGAAACTACACCACGAATACATCTCTAAAATACATATGTGTCAGTGTATTTTTTAAAATCGTGTTAAAGAAATTGTGTAGTGACTGTAGTGTAAGGAGTAACTACATAAAAGGCTGGGCCTAGAGCATATAGTAAACCACAGGACGTGCTCACATCAACACTGCGACTTTACGAAGAACCTATATCTACGTGCTTGTTGAGCTCACTCTAAAAACACAGCAGCATTTTAAAAGGACGAGTAAAAATCCAACCACACTGCACAGAACGACAGGCACCTAGCTAAAGCTGTCACAGTTCAGCTCCACAGCAATGGCCGACAAAGTTGAGGGTCCACGCTACACTGCCACACCAACAAACACAGCCAAGCTAGCCACTGCTAGCCTCACAATGGCTTTTTAACGTCAAGTGGGCGCAAGGGCCGAAATCTGTGTCCCAATAATAGCAAATCATTCAGTGAAGTCGTTGTTTTCACTTATTACCCCATGAGAGAAAGACCCACATAAGGTGATGCAACACATGAAAGGTTTTTTCCCCTTTTCTTTTTGAGAAAGGAGGGGGAGGGGTGATACAAGTGCTCAATGTACCTTTGCTTCTTGGGGACGGAGTGTTCGACCTCAATACGTTTCCCATGAAGTTCCACTTTACCTGAAAAAACGAAAACTGGTTCAGAACAAAGTGTGGCTAAATGCTAACTGTGTACTAGCTGCAAAGGCCTACGAAGGGGATCTACTGCATTCAGTGTGGGTTGCCTTGCGGTTCACTTATTTCCAATTAAACCTGGTGATCTTTCAAGCACTCATGAAAAGTACTAAGATGCAGTTATATTGAAAGTGCTCAAAACATGTCCTAAAGTCAGGGGGCAAGTGAATAGTGTACATCACGTCACTTTCCGTCTGCTTGAATCCCTCAGAAATGCCAAGCGATAACTATACGTTTATCAGTTTAACTCTGAGTGGCAGTTAAAAGGTTTCAAGCCCACATGGTTGTAGTGTGAGAGGGTTGTTTGGAGAGTTTGGTGAGGGTTCAGGAAGGATCAGAGGGAGCTGACTGGCATGGCGACCTTGCCTCCTCACGTTACATGTGTAGGGAACCATGAGAAATGGGCCACAGAGCTGTCGCCACGCAGGAAAGCGAGCTGTACCATACCGGGGTAGGTTTGTGTAAATTCTGGGTTGGTCTGAGGCCAGGTTTGGTAAGGGCTAATTTATTTGTTTCTGCCTTTGTCATAGTGGACTCCCGGCTTAAGGGGGAGGGGAAGCAGCAAGGCTTCATCCTATATCACAAGAGTAGGCTACTCTATCCAGTGCTCAGGGGTGCAAGATATTAAAACGCCTACCAGAAGCACTCATTAGCTTGAAATGCACGTGCCATAATTAGCACAGTACTGTTAGATTCTCCTTTGATAAATTACAACGATATCGAGGAAAGCTTCACCAGTGGCTGTGTTTTACAGTATAGCTTTACACTACGTGCGTCCCCCCCTCCTGCAAAAGTTGAATGGCTCCCGTGGGTGTGTAGCTTTCCACACACTAATATTCCTTATTCTAACACCAATAAAATAATTTCAGGAATTTATTTATTTATTTAATCTCGCGTGGAGCCTCGGGAGGCGAACGGACAATAAAACTGGGATACACCGCTGAAGGTGAGCATGCAACCGGGGCTGTGCGCCGGCGTCTACGGCTTCCCTATATATAGAATGAATGAAATTAAAGGTGGAAATAAGAGAAGGCTTTTTTTGGTGACTTGTAGTCCACCTTAACTCACCAGAAAATGTCTCGATAGCCTTCATGGCCCAGTGATCGTCCGGACAATCCACAAACGCATAGCCGGTTTTCATTAGAAACTGTCCGGTGTATGGGATCTTGTGTTCGTCAAAGGTTTTTCCTAAGTCCTCGGCAGTCACGCTTTCGCCTAGATTCCCAATGTATAGCTTGTGCATTGTGGAAATTGTTTTCCCGAGCCCAGAAAAAGAAAACAAAAAACAAAGCCCAGAATAACTAAAGATTGGAGCCAGCAAAAAGTTTCTGCTGAATGTGCTAATAGCGCAACAAGATATTGTCACACTTGCCACTCAAACAGAAAGTGTAAATCACGCTAGAGGACAAAAGTACGAAATAAATTTGAATTCACGATGACAAATTCAAATAAAAAAATGTAAAAAAGTACAATCAGGTGGTAACGTTGAATATTGCTGTAAATCCAGTTGAATAAGTGGAGCAGGAGAAGAAATGAAACCCCCTGACTTGCAGCCGGCCCCAACAGACGAATAAAGCAGCAGCCTATAGCCTCTATCGCGCTGTGGAGGAGGTGGGTTGGACTGGGTCTGATGATGGGTCTATGGCAGAAGAGTGGGAAAAACTATGGCGGGATCAGATCGGGAGAAATGTTTTCCTCTCTCTCTCCGCCTCTCTCTCTAGTTTTCTATCCTTCCCTCTTTCGGCGATCCGCCTGCTGCCGGCAGAGGGGTGACGCCGCCCCTCGTCGACTCCAATTCACGTTTTTTTTTTCGTTTTTTTTTTTTGTGTGTGAGAGAGGAAACCACGTGGTGTAGTTGGAGTAGGTAAGCAAGGCGGAAGGGAGGGGGCATCCCCCTCTCATCCCAGGGTTTTCACCAGATGAGCGCGTGTGCGTATGTGCGCGCGCATGGTAACAGAAGCCGAGACTCCCAATTCCGTGCTGTACAGTAGTGGACAACAGTACAGTTGGCGTGTTTTCCTGAGCGGTGGGGGGCATGCATCACGATGTAGATGTAGACACCCGCGCTTAATGCGGGCGAATACGGAGAATTGCAGCTAAAAGCTGATAGTGGACAGCGTGTGAGCGTCTACTTTGTTGGTATTTATTTTGTTGGGGGGTATTTCCTCCACCCTTCAGTCTAGTGGAAGGCCTCGGTGGCCGTAGCCGTTTCACATTTAAATAGCAAGGCACCGCCCGCTCATTCTACTGCGTAGCACCCCCACCCCCTGTTGTTGCTGTTCCCGCCCTCTGGATGGGTATGATTTGTGCTAAAGTTAAAGAAGTTGTCCTCGTGACGTTACATAAATGACCTATGGTGAACCCATGGTGGCTGTCAAACAGCGGGACGGGGCCTCCATTTTGTTTTAGGGGCCACAAGTGTGCTGTAGTAAGGTGGTAGGAAGCCCATGTCCTCGTTCTCATACGTCGTCGCCTACGTCCTTTTCCCCACCAACTGGAACAATGTGTCAGCTATGGCGTCGATGCATCGCAGCCAGGCTACACTCTCGTAGTTCGTCTCGCTTTAAACACTTGTGTGTTGTAGTTTCCCTGTGAGGTCATGGACCCAACAGGCGATGCCCAGAGTTAAAGTCCAGCGGGAACATGGCGCGCTAGCTTCTTCTTCAGCAATTTCTGCACATTTCTCGGTGTGAGGCGCACAGGAAGTAATACCATGGCGAAGTCGCTCGCTACGCTTCACACGCACACCGCGCGCCCCTCTGGGTGGATGTCTCCTCAAAATGGAGGCAGTGCGTGATGCAGGCCTGCCTCTCCCCCACTCACTCATCGCGCTGGAGTTTGGCTGTGGATATCGGCTCCCTTCTCTCCAGGTTGTGCCAGTCTCGTCTCACGGTTTTCTAATTTTGACGGGCTTGGACTTGGCTTTTAAAGGGCCCCCTTTTCTCTGTGCACGGGGTTTGGACTTTTTAGCCATACTGCACACGCCCGGGGGGATACGTGGCACTCTGGTGAAGCTTGCTTTGGTTAGAAAATGGCTTCCACTCACAAAATGGATCCAAACCCTCAAAGAGAAATGGAGCTCTCGCCAGTAACTGTTGAATCATCAGGAGTGTTTTTTTGTTTTTGTTTGTTTTTTACAGGGGAAGACGTTAAATCTGAAAAGCACATCACACGTTTCCCCTTTTTTTTAAACTGGCTGTATTTTGTAACAATATATTTAATCAGTGTCCACTTTTTCCTGAGTGTCGTTTGACATTTAGTTTAGTACAGCGATGGTTAAAAACATCTGTACTAACATATTCCTTTCAGAACATGGAATCAACAAATTTGTCACCAGTTTTAATTCAAAGTCCACAACTGTTTGTCTCAATCACAGACATCGGTCACAACAACCATTTATTGGAGTTTTGCTGCATTTAAAAACAAATGTTAAAGTGCTCAGTGTGCCATACTGCCTTAGTTCACCTTAACTCAGCAGGAAACGTCACAATAGCCTTGGTGGGGTTTTGTCCTGAGATGGATAAGGCACAAAGGACACCTCCACCCAACCCCCACATGTCCATTAAAGCCTCAGCTGTGATTAAGACCAGGAACTAAAACCTGGCCTTCCATGCGTACCTGTTTAAGATTCAAACATAATCTTGTGTTGTTGTGTAGCGTTAAAACACACACCTTCATGCTTTACGGACATTATTTTTTAAACAGAATTGTTTGTTTGGCTGACGAGGTGAAGTCAAACCTCTAAAATCCAACTTTTTATTGTGTCAGAGTTAAAATGTTAAACTATACTTTTGTAGTGTGTGGGGGGCTTTTACACTGTCTAGATAACTCTCAGCCGTCTCAGAGCGAATGTCCCCTGTATTCAGTTTTCCATGAAAACTGTAATAGTGTCCTCCTGTGCTCACCTGGAGCTGAAGCATCTAAATGCAGAGTAATTAAGTTGATGAACTTCACTGCTGACCACCAGATTCCTCCTACAAATCAACAAATGCCTTCCTTTGTTCTCTGAAACTTTCTAAAAACTGTATCACAAGATCCTGTCTGCAGTTACTCTTCTGTGTGTGTGTGTGTGTGTGTGTGTGTGTGTGTTGGAGGCAGAAGGGTTGATGGGCGGAGGTCAGATGCAATAGAGGAACTGCAGGAGGAGGGGAACAGGCTGAGGAAATGTGAACGAGTAAATCTCTCATTTATTTCCTGCCACACTTGTAATGTGAGATCACTGCATTGCAGGTGATACAGTTGTTCTTTAAAATCACCCACATGGACAAATGATGATGTTTGATTTTTGGAACTAACTTTGTGAAGACACATTTCAGAAACAGCCACGTCCCAGTGGAAGTTCAGTTAGCTGCCGTGTATCCCTGATCGTCAGCAGCCGGCAAAAGATGAGTCCCAGTCAGAGCTGAACCGTCGCAGGAACCTCGTTCCACTTTGAACTGGAAGTTTAGATCTCTAATTACATCAATTGCAACCTTTAAGTGTGAGGTGAAAGTAGGAATTATTGTAATCTGTTCGCTGTTAAAAATCCAAACCATCAGTGTGTGTCTATACAAGCCCACTCTGTGCATCAGTCAGCTAAACAATCCCAGCCTAACAAATGTGCACGGGCCTAAAAGCTGCAGGTCAAGTGTTTGTTAGAGATGCAGGAACACGTTGTTGTCTCGGTGTTTTCATGAAGCCTGAGGAGCAACCAGAGCAGCCCTTTAATGACTGTTTTTTAAGTATGATGCTGTCAAGGCAAGAAGTAAGAACATGGTTATTAGTGTACACACACAAACCTCTGATGCTGCACGGAGGCTTCAGTTTGCTGCAAAATCCCCAACATGAAGTTTTCATTCATCACTTAAAAAAACTAAATACACAATCGCTGTTCTGAGAGGCTGCGAGGGCATTTATGCCCAACACGTTCGAGAAGAAACGTCGGACCGCTCGCCTTCTTCTTTGTGCCCGTTTTAGGCCCAGTGCTGCAGGTTGGAAACGTCTCATTTCAGCATCTTTGTGGGGAAAACGTAAAAAACAAAAAGACAAACAACAGTCCTCATTACTGTAATGATGAGTTTGCTCAGGCAGGAAAAGAGAGGAGAGCTTGTTCAAAATCAAATAATGAGGTCTGAGCTTTTATTTATTTATTTATTTGCCTTTTTTCAGAATTTGACCGCAGATTCCAGTTTTCTCTACAAAGTCAGCTAAACGTGCTCTTCGTAAATTTCCAAATATCAGATACGTAACATTTTTGCTATTAAATGTAAAGCGAGCACTCCCATCTTTCATTCAAACTGTATAAGAGTCATTTGGTTTGTGTCACGTTTGAAGAGTTTCAGTTAGGCTTCTTCCACCACTTCCTTCTTAGTGCCCTCTCTCTCTCTCTGGGTTAGCACAGAGCAAACATGCATGTCAGTCATGTGTCACAGCTCTTCCTGTCTGCAGTTCAAAACACATCTCTGCAGATGATCTCCACACGCACAGCCGATAGAGGATGTGCTGCTGCTGGATTAATGAGATCCCCCATCAGCGTGCACAGCCTGCACGTTTGTCCTCTTCATCTCAGCATTTCTCCCCATTGCTTCTTCCCCGTGTTGCCTTTTCATAATTATGACCTCAGACTTACTTTCCAGCTGCTCTGACCTCTGGCCTCGTTGCTGTTTGCTGCTGGCTGATTGGGACTATTACAGTGTAGTCATGTGACCTGCTGGACAGCGAAGAGTCTTAATATGTAAATGTGGAAGTACCAGCATCCACACGCTGCACTGTTTGTGTGTATTATCTGCTTCACGTGCTTAAACAGCACAGATTTCTTCAGTGTAGTGAAAGCGATACAGATGTGAACCAAGAGGCAGTTGTTTCATTGGTCCAGAAACAAACGTTTGCTCCTTTAAATATTTGTTTCTGACAGATCTGTTCTGGTTCGAAGGCTTTATAATGTCAGAAAATTAGAAATGAGAAAATGAAACAAGCATTCAGATGTTGGACGTTTAATATGAAACTCCAGAGTAACTAAAGTACTCACGGAAATGAAAACGGGGAAAAGTACACTTTTTTAAATCCTTACATAGTTACTTTCCACTGCTTCTATGAAGACCTGCTCTGGTGTTTTCTTTTTCCACAGCAGCCTCAGAAGCGATCAGACAAAAAGGATATTTTGAAAGGACGCGATGACGACTGGGCACCCATCATGACCGAAAGCTCCTCATCGGCTGCTAAATGGACCTGAAGGAAACATCCTTCTGCCACTATTGTTTCCTTCCAGTTTTACCACAAGCACTGGGGGAGAAGAGAGACAAACAAATCAGCTGTATATATTTCTACCATCTTTGCTATGTTGGTTTTTTCTATTTTAAAAAAACAGTAGGTAGAAATGTAAGTAATGAAAAGTACTCAAGCAGAGTAGAGTCTGCGTGTTTTTAAAAAGATGTTCGATGAAACGTGACAGGAATGTGAAAAAGGCTTCAGGGGAACTCATGGAAAATGTATAAAATGTGCAACATTTTCAGTGGGAAAGAAGGTGAACGTGTCATTTATGACCTCATCACTTCCTGTTTTAATTTGATCATTTTTAAATAACATTTTTACTTCTTTAGTATTGCTGTAGATTTGGTACATATGTGACTCCTCCGTGTGCAGTCACACAAACAAAAAGTAAAAGTTGTTGAAAGCTACAAATAAAACACAAAGGAGGAAACTGTCCCGAATGTCCCCTCGTGTTTTGAAGAGATTCCTGTGGAACTGTGGGAAAAACAAGTTTTTTCAGTCATCGACTTATTTAAGAATGTTTCACGTCTGGAAGAAAATTCACGTTTTGTTTGTCTGCTTTGTTTTTACAGTATCAGTGGTGAAGGCCTCGTGCATGTTTTGAAATCCAACTATTTAAATTTTGCTGTATCTGTGGATTTACCTAATTTAAAAAAATCTACAAGATTTTGTACATTTTTCATATTTAAAAAAGCTGTTTTTCCTTTTTCTTGAAATGCCAGCAGAGTGGAGTTGTCACACCACATTCCTGGAGGAACAAGGACATTTGTTTAGCTTTTTATTGTTTTTTCTCTTTGCTCACTGGTCAGTGTAAAAAGGTTGGAGAACAGGTCTTATTGGGAGGATACAACAATAAAACGGTCAAAGAAAAACTACCAACTCGAGCTTATTGCAACCAAGTAAAAGCTCCACAAAAAAGTTGGGACAACTTCATGCTCATGTTGAATAAAATGAGCCTGAATACACATTTTCATTTACTAACTAGTATTTAGAAAAAGGATAAATTTGAAGCTTTTTGGTCAATATTTACTCCACAAACCCTTTTTTAATGTGTGTGTGTGTGTGTGTGTGTGTGTCATACAGATCATTTATAGTTCAGTCTCAGGATTCATTTCTATGATTTGTGGCGTTGCTGTCAATCTGATGCTCATGGTTTTTGTCAAACATGGCAGACTTGATTATAAAAAAACAAACAAAATGTTTTTATCTGCTCAAATTGTGCAAAAAACTTGAAAATTAATATTTCAATATTCAGCGATACTGAAATAATATTTTGAAATTCTCACAATAGCAGGCTGTCAGTGTTTGCTTCCGTTTTTGGAGGTCAAATGTTAACTTTCAAACATGTTTAGGATTTTAAAACCAAATGATGACACAAGGCTCTCACTTCCTGTGTCGACATGGAAACAGGATGTGCTGTCTGCCACTCAGAGAAGCATCATCATCGGGATGATGACAAATCCTTTGTGTTCGAGTGAAATCCTGTTTCTTCGTTTCAAGGAAAAACAAACGCGTGTATAATTATGTGGTAATATGCAACTGAGTTTATAGAGGGCTGCAAACAAGCTGTGAAGGACATAAACATGTATGCGTGCATGCAAACGTGTGCAAGTGTATTTGAAACTTTACGGAAATAATAAATATGAAATAAGTGAAGTTGTTCTGTATATGTCAAAGCAAGATTGGCAGCAAACACTGTAATCTGTGCACAGGAGACTGAATACACACTGTTTCGTTGTGGAATGAATGAAAAGTACAGACCTGTGCGTGCACACCGGAGCATCTGCACCGTGTATGTCTCACTGATGTCTGGTAAAGTTTTTCTTGTTACCCGGCGGCTTTTTCCCGGGAAGTGTTCAGCTGCTATAAGCGATGTGAAGTATTGTATTTGTACAACCGAGAGAGTGAGCTTTACAGAGCTGCAGAGTCAAACTGAAAGTTTCCACACAGCAGCCGGGAAAAGATTGTGCAGAGAAAACAGACGCGCATCAAACCCCAAAGTTAATGCAACTTAACTACCTGCGTTAAAGCTGAATGGGAAGCCGTGTGAATTCATGAGTAAACAGGGTGTCGCCTGAGAGCACTTCACTGAAGCCTTTTCCACGTTTCTCGGGACAAACACGAACGGGAAAACGAATTTCTACGTGAAATGAGATGAAAGCATTGATCACGAATCACAGCTCCGTGTGAATTAGCACGATCAAAAGCATCGTTTGCGTCCAAAACAGATGCAGCTCCAATCAACTAACTGCCTCTGGTCAAATAAAAAGAGACATTTAAATGGATGGTTGGATTTTAGTTAATGTGAAATAAGTTAAACAGAGTCAATCCGGATCCTAGATCTAACAGCGTGTTGTCATTACGGTCGGACAGGATTGGATGACCGAATTAAAAAAAAAAAAGAAGAAGAAGGGAATTTAACTGGTTGTGTATCGGACTCACCGGCTACGACCTCGAGCAGAATAATAGTCTCCCACGCGGTGGACAACGAGAAGACCCGGGGACGAAACCTTTGAGCAAGCACGCAAAATGGAGGGGGGGTCTACTCTGAAGAACCCGCTGATTTGAAGAAACAAAACGGCCATGACGACTGAATTACCCTGTCAACTGAAAACGAGGCGGTATAACGTAATAAGAACAATTTCATGAGCGGAAATGGGCGTTTTTATTGAGCTGTAAACTCCTTGCAGTGGGCTATTGTTTGGAAATATTGTGTTTACAATTAGCATGAAGTAGCATCAAGATATAGAAGTCAGAAGTAAAAGCAGCACAAGGATGTAGGCGGAACTATGTACTCTCTAAAACTGTTATTCTTAAGTCAACTTCCTTTTTATCCGTACAAAGACAAGAATCATCCCGCCTCATATGCTGTACGAACATTTTATTTTTTTAAATCTCACACTGCCGCATTTAAATCTTGGCAATGAAGCCTAAAATGACATAAGCTTTGTGTTCTGCTTGTGATTGGAGGTTGCAAAGTAAAACAGCCCACAGTAAATTTGCTGCATGCGGCTTCTGTCCTCTTCTCCGACCCATTACCGCCACCAAGCGGCTGACTCAGGTCGCTGCACTGTGTCGTTAGGCCTGAAAGAGGAAGTCGAGGCCTTCAGCCGGGAGGCCCGTCGAGACGCAACAGTCTCAACCAAGTAACGCAGAAACGTAATCATTTGCCTGAAATAAAGTACTTAAAAAAACTTTTTTCTTCATAAAAAATATTTAAATAATGGCTTCTGACTTTTTCATTTTTCTAAACGGCCCTTTTCGGCGGTCATATTTCTTCGTTATTAAATGGATAACTTATAGAAAATATTATCTAGATTATTATCACTCATTAAATAATATTATTTTATAAAAATTATACAATTTAATTTGTAACAACCCACTCATATTCAACGCATATTTCGATTTTGTATTAAACAAACAAAGAAAAACACGTTTTTGAGTCGTTTAACGCACCAACACAGCTGCTAATATTACACGCCCTGGTTCGTGCATCATTGGTTGTCGGGGTCAGGTATGGCACACCGGTCTGTAGGTGAGTCAGCGAAATGGGGGCAATTTGGATCCGTTTAAACACGGGAGTCCGACCCACCGAGGCCCGCACACGCTGAAAAATCCGAGCCTGGTCATCGAAACGGCAAACGATTTTTCATCAGTGACCAGCGTCCATATGGAGCAAACGCTCCATCCACTGACGAGTGGAAATTAATTCACTGCCAGCCGCGCCGGAGTGTCGCGCGGCGGGAAAGTTCACAGGCTACCGGAGGTCCGACAAGAACGCGCGACCGGCTCATTCACTTCTCCATCAGATGGAACACAATGCGCGTTCCCGGCATGTGCACGCAGTCTTATACACTATATGGACAGATCAGACTTAAAGTGACGACACCTGCAGACTTTAGACTGACATAATAAACCAAATCATTCCCCTCTTTATAAATATCTAATCTCTTACTGTGAGGCTTCCCGGTTTTCCGATTGATCACGTTAATGATTGTGATTATTCGATTAAAAGATGTCGCTGCAGTGTAAACGCCCACGTCCTTGTTGTACAACTTTAGCCTACTTTCACGACCAAGGCATTTAATTACTCTCCATTTAAATAATCTGCCTCCCCCCTTTGTTTTTAGAACTCAGTATATTAAAAAAAATACAATTTCTTCCAAGTAACGTAACGTCCTTCCATCCCAGTACAGCGGTCTCTTATCACGTGGCTGACTGGAACCTCTAAGATATAATATAGAGACAGCTTTTACCCACAAAAAGCTAAATGCAAACATCCTAAAGTGCCCATTACTTCATATGGGGCAAACCTGAGGTTTGAAGCACCTTACCATTCAATGATTTTCTTTTCTTATACTTATCAGACTAACATTCAAGCTGCACTCTGCCGTTTGTTTTCACATTCATCTGGGAAGGTTTTCACCTGGATGTATTTGACATCAAATCCTAGTATGAATTTGGACAAGAATGACTTGGAGTGTTGAGCTGTTATATGAAAATTCATAGATTTAGCAAAAGGACTTTCTGGCAAAGTCAAAAGTCTTTATGGGGAAAACCTTTGTGGCTTAACTGTTAAACTACAGACACTTACCTGAAGACCATTTGTCATGTGACCATGTCCATGCAGAAGACCAGGCATCTTCATCTGATTAGCCATTCATTCAAAAAGTTCACTTTTATTTGAATTAAAATATAAATCAGTGCTTTGGGTGCATTTCAGACAGTGATGTGACGAGCAAACATGTGAGAAAGAGCTACACGTTTGTTTGCTTTGCTCTCCTTTTCTCCCCCAAAATTCAGAAAATAAACACGCCAAATCCTTAAACCCATCATTAAGTTTGTGGAGGTCACAGAACGAGAGAAATGAAATGCTGTTTTTCCACGGAGGTCTTTAGAAATATAACAACAGTCCTCTGCTGGGCATTACAAAGAGCACAGGTTTAACCTGAATATTTCAAACAGAAAAATCCACCTAAATGCTACATAATCATTTAAATTAACCCACGTCTTGCAAATATACACACCCCTGCACACTAAGAAAGCACAGCAGACTGGACTGATGTTAAACAGCTGCATATTACAACTACCTCATTTACATCACAGGTGCGATTCCTCAGGTCCCATTTTGCTCACGTGTGCACTATGATGATAACGATGAAAACTTACTTATTCTGCAATTGTAGCTGCATCACAGTCTTCAGCAGGGGTCGGCTTTTCTGTCACACAGAATTTAATACTTTCCAAAACTTCAGGCAACTTTTAGACTGTAAAGTTGAGCGTGACCTCTCAACAGCTGCTGTTGAGCAAAGCAGAAATTCTACTTCCAAGTCAAATATTTACGTCTACGTCCTCTCTGTGAGAAGAGCAGCACTGATGGTGATAATAATAAAACATTTTATTTGTATAGCACTTTTCTAAATACTCAAAGACACTTTACAAGGATAGAGAAAGCAACAATGAAAACATATGAATAAAAATAGAAACAACTTTAAAAAGAGAAAATACAATGTCAGTAGAACTGTGGGTATTTCAATGAACACCATGTTAGCGAGAGATAATCTAACAGAACTACATACTGGAGCCAGTCTTTCACTGTCAGATTGGACTAAAGTCTTATTAACTTGGCCAGAAGTGATTGGCTGCTTACTGAAATCTAGGCTTTAACTAAACCCTGGGAGTAGTGAGAGTCAGACGGTGTCTTGTGTGTGTTTGATTTTTCCCTACAGGAGCTGGAGGTGTGTGGGAGCCAGGCCCGGTGCGAGTGGTGATGAGAGGGGGTGGCAATGTCACATCTTTACAGCAGACACAGCTCTCGGTAGAGGGGTGGAAGTGAGACCGTGATAATTATACAGCACTTCTTCAAATGCTTCGAAGTGAAAGGAACAAACCTGGTAACAGTCAGTTTGGAACAAAAGGGATGGAGACTCGCTGTGTTATCTTCTAGATTTGATTCCCAGCCAACATATTATTAAAACTACAATAACCACAAACCACCAGTTTAGAAAAAACGTGAGCTTTCAGTTGTGTGTTAAAAGAACAGCGCCCCGACTGTCCTTGTTCGGTGGCTTCAGTCTCCACAGCACACCTGAGCTGAGCGGGCAGGAACAGGGAGAGATGGGTTTTTGCAGAAATGTTTCTTTTGTGGTCCTTGCTGAGAGAACGGAATTCATTACACCTCCTAACGCACAATATACACAATGTTCGTTCTGGAGCCGAGGGGCGGGTGAGAAAAAAAAAAATGTTTCCCCCGTCCTTACTTTTTCCAGAAACCTCATTGGACGAAAAAATAAAATAAAATAAAATGATGTTATGTTTAAAAAACTTTAACAATTATTTTTACAACTTGGCGCCAGGAATCCATTATCATTCGTGGGTTTGGAACACACTCTTAATAAAAATAGGCTTCATTTAACATACGGAAAAGGTGGTGGGAAGACACTACTCATAATGGGAAGGATAAATATTTCATAACTAGGGTGGCAGAGGAGGACGAGGGAGATAAATTCTTAGTGAGGACAGATTAGGAGACAGACATTTTAACTTATATCCAGTACATGGCATAGATCATACATGAGGGTCAAGGCAACACATCGTTTTAAACCTACTACTAGTAATCAATCTCAACTAGTTCTCAACGGTGCCCTCCCCCAATCCCAAACAACGTTCCAGAGGAGGACTGAAGGAAAAGGCAGGCGTCCGGCAGTCGTCCGTCCTTGACGCTGGATCTGAGAGGGTCGGGGTGGAGAAGGAGGGTGTGTGGTCATAGATGTGACGCGAACAGGGAGGTGTCGGTTCCCCAGGTGTCTCATTGGTTGTAGAGGGAGCGCTGTTCCCAGGGCATGGCCTGGATGGTGCGTGGCACGGGGGAGGGCTTGAGTGTGGGCGCTCCGTTCGGATGAAGGGAGTGGCCGATGGGGTTGATGGTGGTGAGGGGTCGCTGGGGGGGCAGAGAGAAAGTGTCCTGGTGCTTCGGCTGGAGAGGGAGGTGGAGAGACAGAGAATTGTGTCACCGGTGCAGAAAAAGAGTCGGTGGATAAAATAAAAGGACAGTCATGAATAATGCAGCGGATGGACGAGGAGAAGGCAAAGGAAAGAGTCACAGCGATGCATGAACAGTGGGAAAAGCCACTGCGAGCGCACAAAACACAAAAAGCAATGGCGGTGCGAAAGCTGCAACACAACAGCTGACTGCTGTGATATACATCGTCCCTTCTTACTCAAGTGGGATTAAACCATCAGGGCGAGAGTTAACTCCATTTTTGACTTGCTGTGGGAATGTGCACGAGTGGACGCGCGACACAGAAGGAAACGGGCAACGTTTCCTGATTTAATGACGAGAGTTTAGTTTTTGGTCGACAGTTTTCAATAGTTTCCACACTGACTTTGTTTACTTTAGTTTACCATTGAAAAATCTTTGGTTATTTCACTGCTTTACTTCATGAACACTCTTACAGGTGATACTAGAACAAGAGCCAGTGTTAAATAAACTTCACAGTCAGTCCTGTTGATGTTATTGTTTTTATAAACAGCGTGCTGAAACACTCGACCACTCTATGAAAGACTAAGCCTGGACAGTCTAAACCAGGGGTCTGCAACCAAAGAGCCATTTGGACCCGGTTTCCACGCAAAAGAAAACACTGGGAGCTGCAAATACTTTTTGAAATCTAAAATGAAGATAACACTGTATATATTGTTTGTTTTTTACCTTTATTCTTTGTGTGAACAACTAAGGTGTGTTGCTTATGAAATCCATGAAGTGCTACAGAGAAAATTACATTTTATTTATGTAATTAACACATTTTGAACTTGAATATAACAAAAGGAAAGACACCCAGCTGAACTAAAATGATCCAGCAAACAAAAACTGTTGTGAGCCGCCACACTTATATCGCCTTTGGGCTTTTGGAGCCTTGACCTGACTTTTAAAAAGTAATTGGAAAAAAAGCACAATGCTGCTAAAAAAAATAGATATTTGCAAAATTCTGCCTAAATATGTATTTTACCTGGTTAATGTGAGTGGCGGGGCGTGGTCTGCAGCGCCGCTGGCACCTGAGCGGCACCCGCAATCACGCCTCGCCGCCTTAAAGTCTGCGCTCTCTCTGCTGTGGTGTATGTCGGGCTGTGAGCTGAAAAGCTACAGCCGGCTGTATGCGTACAGCAACCGTGTGTGAAAAGTGGTCAATAAAGAGATGCTGAAAAGCATTTTCATGGAAACATCGTCGGGTCTGCCGTGATATGTTTACAATAAGACTTATGGTCCCGAACCTCTGCGCACAGCATCTGCAAATCGGGGCTTTCATCTTTACGCAGGACTGTGAGCTGCCATCTGTGAGGCGTGAGCGGTGTTTGTTTTTAACATAGTTCACGGTGGAGAACAGCTGCCGACATAATGTGGATCCGAAGATCCATAACTGGCCTACCTGGGGTTGAAAGTCTCGATAAATGCACGGCGTTTCGGCGGATACACCGGCTTCCGCCAGTGTGACGCTTATTTTGAGCGATGAAAAAATAATAAGATATAATTTTATTTGTATATTTCAAAATCACAATAATCCAATTTAGGACTACAAGTTAAAAAAAAAACTAACATAAATAAAATAAACTTCAGCTAAATACTTTCCCAAACACGCGGAGCCGCACTGTAAGGACTAAAGAGCCGCAGGTTGCCGACCCCTGGTCTAATAAAATAACGGCACCAAAGTGAAATGGTGGTTAGAAGAAGGCTCTGGGTTCAAATCCTTCAGTCTTCAGCAGGTTTTCTCATTTCTTTAGATAATATGACAAATTATAGCAGCATAAATATATTTTAAATACTCCAATCTTATTTGTATGCCTTGTTTAGAAGAACTAGGCATTTATTCTTTTAATCATAAACTACTCCATAGAAGGAAAACCTTTCAATTGGACTGTAAAGTTAACTGGATGATTATTAATTCTGAGACATAAAGAACTTTTCTGTTTTGTTCATTTACAGGCAAGCACATTTATTAATAGAGCCACTGGTTCTTTATCATCAGCTAACAAACACAGGTTTTCTCTTGAACTTTTAGCCACTAACGCAGCACCGCTGAGCAGCTGACAGAGCAGATGTAGACCTGTACTGCTTTTAAAAGGTTTTTACACTGATTTTTCTGCCTTTTATTCACAGGTCCTGACTGTCTGACCCAGAACATGTTCCTCCAGGGTTTTTTGAAGTGTTTGCAACAGATCTATGTTGCAGATGTCCAACTTTTTTAAACCTAGTTTTGGACCGCTGTATGAACATGGATGTCATAAATATGTTTCAGTATGTGATGGCATAAAGCCTAAAATACAACATGGAAACGTGCAACACAAGCTCACAGGGTGACTGGTGTGAAAGAGCAGAAGGCACAGCCCCAGGTTACTAATGTTAGAGAGCCTCATACCGCCAGTGAAGGTCCACAGGTCACAGCCCACGACAAAGGATCACCATAGCAACCACATTTTAGCCTGTTTTCTTTGCTGGCTGACTAATTGAAAAATGAAATCTCTACCATAATTGGAGGCCGTTAGTAATAAACATCGTTCGTATTTGATTCAATACAATGATTAAGGTTTAAATTAAAGCCAGGAGTGCTGCTCAGATGGGCTTATCAGCTGACAGGAAGAAGATCAGCACTAAACTGGCTTTATTGTTTACAACCAAGCAATGACTGAAGCCCTTTACTGCTGTATTGTTACAGCATTACTGTAAAGACCATAGGGCTGCACGATTAATCGTTAGAAAATCGCGATCTCGAGTCATACTTATGTGCGATCTCATTTCCAAATGACAACGATTTAAAAAATAAAAAATAAAAAAAAAAGACGACGATTGTACCGCATTTTGATCCGGGACGTAATCTGCATGAAAACAAGCGCTCACTCTTCCTGCTCAACAAATGACGAGGGCGGAGCCTTATACCACGTGATACAGAAGCTGGCTGCTAAAATTGGCAGGGAAAAAACAACGGAGAGCACGTCAGGGATGACGAGAAAGTGACAGGAGAAAATCCGTCCCGGTCAACCACCCAAACATCAATAACGGGAACCTTGTACAGCGCTTCCCTATACCCGTCGAACTCCTGCAGGCACAAAGAAATTACGGAGGCTATAGAGATTGAAAATGTGACGTCATTCAAGGGTAAAACCACAAAGGATTCTGGGAACTCGTGGCAAGAGGTACTAGCGCACGCAGGCTTTCAATTGAAATCAGTTACACAGCGATAAAAAGAAACACAAAAAAATGGCAAGAAGCTGTTGTATTATTAACTGCAATAGCCGGTCACATGACAGCCACGGGAAGCCAACGGGTAAAGAGATCGCTTGTTATCGGATTACGTCGTTGAAGAGAAATTGTTCGAGCCATGTTTCTGAAGTAAAAAGAGGCGACGGATGGCCTGGATTGCAGCCATTCAAAGACCAAATATAACGTCCCAGAACACTCCAGCTCACAGGTTAGTCTGCTCCAAGCATTTCCACAAAGGTCAGTGTTTTGTAGTAGTTAATACGTCATTTTTCATAACATAATTGGTGATATAGGTTACAAGTCTGGTGCTGAACAGAAATTGTTGCGCTATGCTCCTTTGTTTATTGTGCATAAATAGTGAATTGTCCTGACACAATATTGCGTTTCGCTTCTGTTATTACCATGGTACATTGACAAAAACATATACTTTTATTCACAGGATGAAACAGGTTTTTTGTATCACTAATTGCCCAGTACGATTACAGCATACAATATTATTGTCACTGCTACATTTCTGTAATGCAAACCAGAAATTATTTCCACTACTAATTAATTACCGTTGAGCTCAAAGGTCCTATTAATAAACGGTTAACGAATGTGTATTTATGAAGACGATTTGTGAGACTGGTAAACTTATGATACGTACGATGGTCTTTCGTTCTACACGGTGCATTTCAAGGTCCTGTACCCATCCGTCGGTAAACTGTACCTGGGCTTGTTGCAGTGACCTGAAGTTACTAAACTTCATGAGTGTATGCACTCACTCCAAGAACCGTATAATTATAAATATGAGCGTGGTGAAAGTTGGGTAGCACGCTAACGTATTTCGTCCACTCTGTGTGCTCGTAAGGGTATAAACCTTTCACTCCTTTGATTTTTTTCCTCCTTTTCTTTGCCTTTTCATCAAGTCTGTCTTTGTACGGTCCGGGATTGTTCTCCTTCGTTTTGTACATAACTTTTTTGGGGGGCAAAGAAAAAGCAAGAAGGTATTGGAACCGGAGAATGAACGTTTTACGGTGCTGCAAATGCTTGCATTTGATGCGGTACTTGGATTGTTTTGCCACGAGTTCCCGGCATGCAATGCGCGAAAGTCACGTGGTCTGTCAATCTCTATTACTTATCACCTGACCAAAGATATGGCTCCATCAACACTGTGCAAAACGAGGGATTTAGGAAAATGATCAACACCCTAGACAAACGCTACACAGTGCCGTCCCGCAACTATTTTTCTATTGTTGCACTACCTGCTCTATACACGCAGTGTGAAGCGACGGTGGAGACCGAATTTCAAGCAGTACAACATTTTGCTGCAACGACAAAATGTGAGACATTTGTTGTTTTTATGTTCAGTCTCAACTGTTACGAAGTTGATGTGCAGTTAATAAGTGCAATAAATATTTATACTGGAAAAGAAAATCGTGAGAGAATCGTGATCTCAATTCTAAGCCAAAAAATCGTGATTCTCATTTTATGCAAAATCATGCAGCCCTAAAAGACCAAGTTAACACTAACATGTAGTATAATAATACACTAGAGTCAGTGAATCACTGCCTGTGTACGTGAGGCTACAGACTGTGAAACTACCTGGATTCTTTTAATAATTTTCCTTAAATTAGAAAGCTTAGAGTTTACATCCTGACCTAAGTTACAAGTGACCACGTTGAGCAGAGGGTCAAAGGTCAGCTCTGAATCACAGCCTGTACAGGTATGAAGGGGGAAGCTATTCACAGACACCCAAATCATTTTTGTACCACGCTGTAAAACTTGTTCATTTCATTTGTGAAGTTGAGCGTTCTAACACGGGACTACTTCCTGTTACCCAGTAATAAACTCTACAGTCTAAAGTCTACAGTTGTTCTCTTCGGACAGCGCTTTAAGATCCAGCGTGGGTCACGGATTCGCCGCTACAGAACTTTCACAGTGTGAGCGCTTCACAGAGAGTGGACACTGAAGGAGAGCATCTTGAAGTCTGGCTCAGTGGTAGCTTTGCGCAGTTCTGCTTACACAGCTGAAAATGACACGTACAGTTAACCGACACTAATTTGGCGTTGTGCAGACAGACTCGCCACTCTGCTGGTCCGCTTCACTTTGCAAGGAGGAAGCCACAAACTTGCCACCTTTATCATAACAGAAACTCATTTCTGTCTCTTAGAGATGAAGCTGTTTCCCGATAGCAACAGAAAATGTTTCTCTGCGACTTTGTCAAGAGTGAGAAAGACCTGTGAGGAGAAGCTGCTGGTAGAGAGAGTATTATAGCACTAGTCTCTCTCTCCTGGTGTTATTAGGTAAGATAGAGGAAAGGCAGCGAGCCAGCAGAAAGCAAACAGCGAGTGTGTGGCGGTGCTCTCTCATACCATGGGGTTGGCGCTCAGCCTAGTGTATCCTGAGCTCATCTCCTTTACCTCAGGCACCAGGGGCTGAAGAAGGGAGTAGGAGGAGGACGGGGTAGCACTGGACGAGGAGACGTGTTTATTGGAGGACGAGCTCCTCATGTTCTGCTGGCTGCCCTGAGAGGACACTGAGCTGGGGCGGCCCTGCTGAGACACAAAGAAAGCTCGACGTAAACGTGACGACAACAGAGCTACGAAGAAACAATCGCTCACCAGAGCTCCTCCTGACATTACCTGGTGGGGGTCAGGCACAGGCTGACTAGCCACGCCCCCACCCTGCCCTCCTTGGGACATCGGTGAGACGCAGTGAGAGGGGAGAGGTTCCGGCTGGCCGTGTCCGCCATGCGGTTGCATCATGGAGTTAGCGTTATTCTGCTGCTGTTGCTGTTGTTGCTGCTGGCGACGAGGTGTAGCTGAGAAGTTGGAGCGGCGACCGCCGGACTGGATGGAAGCAAGGGTGGGAGAGAAAGACACAGGAAAGGGTGATTGTACCTGTCGTTAGACACGCTGTTAACAGAAGAGGTGACAGATGAATGTGATGTCACTGTCGAGGTTGGTCTCAAACCTCTCGTGCTGTTCAGACCTGACTCTTCCACATCTATCTCACACCTTTCACTGCCCTGTCTAAACCTATTAATATGATGAAGATGAAGTGGTAAAGTTACACCCACACCCACACAAACATATACACGCGCGCACACACTCAAACAGAAATTCAGTATTTCTATTAAGGTTGCCGCTCCTAAAACGGGACAGTCGACTCCAATCTCATCTCTGTCATTTAATCACGGAAGACGCCGTCGTCTCATCGTGCCGTCCTCCAACCCCGACAGCGTCAGGATTTCTGCTGACGTTAATTTAAACCTAACATGCTCTCTGACGGTTTCCCTGAGCAGCACATAAATACCTCTCACCCATACCTTTGCCTCCTCACACCTCTAACAAAACGAGCGATTTTATGGGAATTTGTGGTTGGTTTATTTTTTTGCCTGTTTTACAACCTTCTCATCTTTGTGGATCTCTCTCATATTTACTTTTGTCTACTGTTATACAGAGCAGTGACATGGAAGTGAAAACAAATGCGAATGTATGAGACTCGGGCAGTATTAAAGCATGTTTGAGTGTTTAGAAATACAAACACTAATGTGTTTTTAATAATGAGATACTAAAATGTAGCATTGGGATTCTGTATTGTGCTGCCATGGCAACAGTGGAAACAAAGTAACTGTTGCACTGAATTGAGCCCAGCTGATAAAGGTGAGCCAGTCAGGAACAAAGCTGCGTGACTTCAGCCCGCTGACGTCAGCAGCTGTCTTCAGCTTTAACAGCCAGATGTTTCCTGAGCTGCTGATTTTCTAATCAGTAACAGAAATTTAAATCGACATGACTGAGCTTGTCTGAAAGCTTAATGTAGCCTCCGCTAAATTACAGTTTGGGCTACATACTAAATATTCAAAATACGGCCTTCCACAGCAGGAAAACCACACGTATAATCACTACATTACAACACTAGAGATCAATGCACTGATAGGGCGTTTTCACAAACTCTCAGATTTAGTCCATTTAAACCAAAGTCTGGACAGTGTTTGACTTTGATGCTATTTATTTGTGCAAAAAGACAGTTATAATTCCAGGTGTGGACCTTTGGAGCAGCTGGTCTCAGCCCTGTTCCAACAAACTCTAGAACAGTTACCTTGATGGTGAAAACACGATCCGACCTCAACCCGACTACTAGTTATGGTAGTTGGATGCAACAGATGTCTAGTACACTTTTGCCCATTAAGTAAATTAGGAGCTATCCACTAGTCCACAATTCAACACCAACTTCCTGTTTTTACTTGTGTCTGCACAGACCTCAGACATATCTGGCAGACTGAACATCCTGATGTGGTTTGTAGTGACACGTTTTGGTTCGCCTGCTGTTTTCTGTGTATGAAAAGAAACCAAACCGTGGGAAAACGCTACAAACACATCAACTGATTCAGACCAAAGTAAATAAACCACAGGTCTGAGAACAGCAAAATTAGATGTTGTTTAAAATAATAATTTAGCTCATGGCCTCTTTTGGTATCAATATTTTTTTTTTGTTTCCTTAATTTGCTTCTTTCTTTTCTGCAGTTTCCAGGACTGATACCGGCTGATGCTTGTTAAAATCTGCTGATACGTCACTGCATCCCTACAAGCTCACACTTCAAGCAGAGATGCTGCTCAATATTCACCATTTATCAAACAGCTGTGCAAAGCTGGGGTAGACTTGTGGACGTGTTAGCTCTCCCTGGCAGGTTTGCACTGGATCTCATTTTTGCTGGTTTGTTTTGTTTTTTTTAAGAAGATGACTGCAGTAGTCTTTACTGCTCCATACTTGTGCTGTTTGTTCAGTTACCTCTGATCTCACAGCTCCACAAAAAGGTCAAAAGGTTTGCTAAGTAAACTGACATCAACTCTACTTAAATATGGTCAAAGAAGTATTGTTACACACCTGCACGCCAAAATAAGTGGAAAAAAGTAGAACCCATAAGGCTGTGCCTGCTGGTCACCGTCTCTACTTTTGATTGGATTGAGACGTGTCCCATGACTAAGGTTTAGTTTGAGAGTTCGAGAGAAGGTATCCACTTTGCCCACCTTGCACTCCATCTCAAATATCAGCAGTCAACTGTTAGAAAACAAATATTTCTGTTATGAGATTTTAGATGTTATAGTCAACAGCAAGCTCCAAATATGGAATCCAAAAGTGTAGCGTATACATTCTGTGAAGACAGCGCCAGGAAAAAAGATCTGATCTAAAAAGAACATTGTGACGGTTTTTGACTAAAGAGCCGCGCGTACATCAGAAGCAGGCTGCATCAGGAATTTGATCTAAAATCTAAAATGCCCGTATGCGCTGGTTCTCCCTGAAACTGCCGATTCTGCCTCACACGCCACATCCACACACATGCTCACTCACGCTCACACCAACCTGGTTTTTGGCCGCGGCGCTGCAGCGGTGCTGGGCCAGGTCCAGCATGGTTCGGTAGCTCTTAAAGCAGGACGGGCAGTTGAATCGGTTCTTATGAACCAGCCCCATGCACACACAGACACACACAGACACACACACATAAGTTTGGATTACTGTACTTGTTAGGAAAATCAGCTGAAATGTATTCATTCTCTGTCATCTGAGCCCTGAGCCTTTCCCTAATCTCAGCCTAACCCTAGTCTAACCCTAGTGCCGCGGCACACTTCCACTACAGGAAGACTGGATAAACATTCTCCCAAGCAGGTCAGTGGAGAGAGGAAGGAAAACACAGTACAAACTACACTGTATTACATGCACACACACTTCAGTGTAGAAAAAGTCCTAGCCATACACATCAACATCCATACATGCCAGTGTTCCCACTAATATACATATACATACATATATTATTATATATATATTATTGACCCCCACCTCTGTTCCAGCAAAATCAAGGAAACGTCTTTACAAGAAAAAACATGACACATTTTCTGAAAAATTAAAGTCTTCACTTCAAATATTCACCCAATGCAAAACTGGTGTGACACAACAGCTAAAGCGTCAGTAGCTTTAAATGAGTGCATCGCTAATGTTAAAGGTTAACAGCTGTAACATGAGTGAAGAACAACATGACATACGTTTTGTTTGATTAGACAATAAGTGTGTTTTTTGTCTGTTCAGGAGCATCTCTATCGAGCTCTAAAGCTACTTGAACGTAAGGGGAGTAAGGGCTGATGCCAGGTAACAGAAAAAAATGATATAAATGATCTTTCATATTGTTCTTTATGTTTGATTAAAAAAAGATGCTAGCTTTGTTAGCAAAGTGTAAGCTACAGCATACCAAAGCTACAAGTCAGGATCTCCCTGCCGCTGCTTCATCATTTGACTCTTTTAATCGATGACGTGAAGCACGACACTAAGGCTACGTTCACACTGCAGGTCTTAATGCTCAATTCCGATTTTTTGATCAAATCCGATTTTTTTTGTCTGCTCGTTCACACTACAAATAAAATGCGACAGCAAACGCGCTCTAGTGTGAACGCTCAAAGCGGCCCGCATGCGCAAAAGAAGACGTCACACACAACGCGCTCTGTTTAGACCCAGAGCAAACAGTATCGTTTGACTGATGGCCCTTAATATAAAGACTTCGGACTTTACGTTTCCCAATTTTTGCTTTAAGTTATTTTGTTATTTACATAATAATGTAAATAACCTAATAATGATCCTTATTGCTGTTTTAGAGGAGCGGTGCTTCAAAGGATAGTTGCAGATTTCTGTCAGAATCTGCAGATTATACAGTACAAATAAAATGTTCACGTTTCTCCAACGTTGTCTTCCCAGCAGTTTCACCGGATGGCCAGGAAGCATTCACGATGTATTCTCGGGCACGTCTCCGGCGCTGATAATTGGCGTCTGTCTTGTGTCAGTGATGCAAAAGACGGATTTAATGCGACATGACCATCAAACAGCAGTCGCTTTCTGAAACATATGTATCGGATTCAGGACCACATACGAAAGTGACCCAGATCGGATTTGAAAATATCGGATTTGTGCCGTTCACACTGTCACACCATGATCGGATATGAGTCGCATAGGGTCAAAAAAATCGGATTTGATGCGCTTTCGCCTGCAGTGTGAACGTAGCCTTAGTTGCAAGATTACCCTTTAAGAGGTTAGCTAATGAGTGCGATGTTATTCCACAAACTAGTTACTGGGAACAGTTGGTTTACTCATGTGTATTTTATGTGCATAGTAAAGCTGGGAGCTTGTAACAGAGGACCCAGCAGATACAATAAGGTTGGCTTACATGGAGCTCACATTACATCAGTGCATTGAGCCAGCAGGGTCTGGCTGTTTCCCTCTTATGCAGGTACACTTACTTTATGACCAGTTAAAAGCTAAGCTGTAATAACTGTTAGTTTTTCTGATGATGGTATAGCATTTTATCATGAAGGTGATCACACAGAACAGCTTTGTATTGATGTGCAGTGTCCCTTATAGCAGTGGTCCCCAACCCCTGGGCCAGTATCGAGTGGGAAATGCATGGTTTTCAGGGTTTTTTATCGTTTTTATCGTTATTTTGTTATAGTTTTTATCGTTAACTCGGTTCCCTGGGTCTTTTCCCGTGTGTTATGAATAAATCTTCTTCTTTTTTGGTACTGGTTTTATTTTGTTGTATTTATCCACGACACCTTAAAGGCCGGTTCGTGAAAATATTGTCAGACATAAACGGGTCTGTGGTCCAAAAAAGGTTGGGGACCGCTGCCTTATAGTTAAGAGGACAAATGGACCCAAAATGCACAACTCCCACAACACATCAACACAAGGGTCGAAGGGTCAATTTGTAACCAGTTTGTGTATTCATTAATTCATGCTAGGAAAAAAGAGAAAGCAGACTTCCCTTTAATGATATTCTATATTGCTCTAATTGTGGAATTACTTTACCACTGAAAATAATCCCTAACGAACTACATTTCCTCCTGTGAGTAAAGTTTAACAACTACGATACCCAGGTGTTTCAGTGAGCCTTTCTCTTTTAGATCACGCTGTAGAATAGACACACTCATCAGTGGGATGTGTTTTTGTAGCAAAACAAGTCACATTTAAACGCAGCTGCATTTTACATTTCTTTCAAATACAACACAAAAAGCGGCTTCGAGAGAACTACAGTGTTAGTCACATCAGTTAAGCCCACGCTATCATCAGAAACACAGACCTACCTGGTTGGACGCAGCGGCGCTGCAGCGATGCTGAGCCAGCTCTAACATGGTTCTGTAGCTCTTGCAGCAGGAGGGACAGTCAAAGCGGTTGGGCCCATCGTCGTGGATCCTCTGATGGTTACGGAGGTACCGGGCCAGGCGAAAGGCCTTCCCACACAGGTCGCACATGTAGCGCTTCTGACCGTGGATTCGCATGTGGTTGCGCAAGGACATGTAGTTGGTGTAGGGCTTACTGCAAAAGTCGCACCTGGGTTTTGGAGTTGAAAATGGCGTGAACATTAGTAACAAGGAAAGGAGTCGAATGTTTCATGCATTTACGCAAACAAGCCTCACGTCCCAACCTGAAGTCTCCGGTCTTGTGGGTGAGTTTGTGGTTCAGCAGGGAGCTGGCGTGTTTGTAGGCGCAGCTGCACAGGTCGCAGACGTACGGCCTCTCGTCTGATTCCATGTCGTCTGACACTGTCGTTGCTGGTGGCGGCGCCGGTGCTGGTGGTTGGGACTCCATAGAGAGCCTGGAGCTGGAGAGCGACGCTGAGGAAAGGCTGGAGCTGGAGAGTGATGCTGAGGAGAGGCTGGAGGTGGAGAGGGCTGCTGAGGATGAAGGAAGCTGATCGCACCAGCTGATCGTTGAACTTGGCTGTGACGGTAACGTTAAAGGAAATGTTAACACTAACTACATTCATACATTAAAGAAGAATGAGCAAAAATTCCTCAACAGCAACGCAAAAGACTCATCGATAAGTGCAAACACTTGATTGCAGTCACTGCAACCATTGACTGTGAATTACTTTCTTATACAGGGCGAGGTTTTCTTCCCTTAAATGAAATCATGCAAAAAATTAAATCATAACACTTGTTCATAGCACTGGATATTCTTGATATTTAATTCAGCATTGACCTCCTCTCTCTTTCTGACCACCTGACAAACCTGCACATGCAGCTGCCTGCTGTGATATGTGGATATCTGGGATGATAGACAGCTCTGAGACAAAGCTTTACACAATTCCAGCCAATCAGAGCCCAGATCTGACATAGCTTTAGTACCTAGTGGGAACATCTAAACACTTCAAATAAAGGGTACAGCCCTTCTTAAATATGTATTACTATGTATTAAACTTAAACAACATTTAATTATATTTGCATTAAATGACAGCTAATGACTCTTATTATGTATTTAATACGTATAATTTTACTCTTTCACACGTACGTATCTTCACATAAGTTCAATCAGTATGTTGAGAGTAAATTCTGAAAAACTACTGCAGTACCACATGTAGAACTACACTAGAAACACTAGAACCAAACAGACACACAGATTCTGTGGAGACACTAACAACTCAAAATCCTCAGGTCATTCATTAGACTGACACCAAGCATAGAGCAGAATGGAGTAATTAGATAAATCAACGCTTGTGATGCTTTGACAGTTCAAACACAGGCCTAATATCAGCCTCTAATGTGTATCCCTAAATAAGATGTCATCTATCAATGGTCTGTTGTGCCACATCAAGTTTTCCTTGCCCCCTGCCACAAAGAGGGTAATTAAAGAAAAAAAACGCACACATTACAGCAGCAAAATGATGATTTTAATGCTCAGTATCACTATGATCATTCTTACAGCTAGTGCATCCCAAAAAAAAAAATCACTACGTTAGTTGTAAGAGTCTGAGATAAACACCAGAACTGTCTGCTTGTGTGACAACTTGTTTTCTCACCCCCAAAGTGACTAAAACATCAGGACAAACACAGAAATGTAAACATTAAACTTCCATATTTGGCACTACATGCTACGTGACAACACACCAGCAAGCGTTTTATTGTTTTTACATATCAACTCCTAAGGAGCTTCTGTGGAAGAGTATACACTGTGAGACAAATATCATGCTGGTGTGCCCACTTTACACTGTTGGACACTAAGGGGGAGAGGGAAGGAATACAGAGTGACACACCGCAGAACGACTTCCACAAGTCACAAATCACAACAGATGGCTTGGACCTAAAAGCTACGGGACGCTATGGGAGCTACAGTGAACTCAACGGTTCATACCCCCGCAGGCCGCCCACAGACTATTATGTTTCGATTCTAAAGATTAAAGTGTGGTTGTGGTCGCTGATAATCTGTCGGAGACTGAATGAAGTGCAGTCCTCCGCGGGGAGTCTTCCGCTCCCGTTTCCTGCGAGGTAGCCAGCCGTGTTTACTTTGCGCTGCTCGCTAATATTGCAGGCCTGATACATGTAAAACTGGTTCTACTGCCCAGAAATGCACGCTTGTTTTGGTCTTACACCAAAGACAGGTTAACGTGTAGAAGTCTACACATTTAAACTGTTTTTCCAGTCTTGTCGTAATGTGCAAAGACTGCTGCTGGCTAAGCGTACTCGGCTTTGACTGAGACAGTGTTGTGAGAAGTTAGCTTAACCGCGGTGCTTAGCTGCTCCATCATTATTTTCCTAGCAGGTAGTCACTTGGTGTTTCTCTTTCCAAGACAGCAATGACAGCATGCGTGGACATAAACGTCCAATTTCGCCAAACCGTTTGTGGAGTTGTAACAGAAACGAAATTCAAAAGGAACGAGTTATTAGCTACTTAGCTCTGCAGCTATGAGTCAAACTAGGCCGGAAACCGCTCAGCATGACGTTAGCCGAATGCTAACGAAGCTGCTCTGTGACACAGTCTGCAGCTTCAGCTCACCCACAGACACTCAACCAAAACCCACGTGTAACAGAGAGGCTGCGCTAAATGCTTAGCTGTAAAATTGTCGCTCCACTAGTTATTTGGTGCAGCTATTTCTACCCATGGTCGCTAGCTAACAGTGATGGCAGCTGCTGGCTTTCTTACTCCGGAGTCGTTGGGGTCCTTTTTCCAGAACAATTGAGAGCAGTGGCCGAAAGACTCTGTCGATGTAACATAGTTCACCCCGTTTCTATCTTGGAAGTCTCCATGTGTGCTGCTGGTATTTGTCCGAGCGTACATCGTCGGTTTTCAGATTTTCGACTATGTTTTATTTTTTTAAGCTGAAAAGAAACAGGGCCGCTTTGTCGGGATCTTCTTCCGAAAAGAAAAATATTGTTTCTGTGAAATGAGTGTTTTGGCGGCGGGTATATCGAAGCGTATGGAGCATTACTGCCGCCTCCTGGACCGGAGTATGACAGCGAAATGAACGCATAGACGCTAAATTTCAACCAAAGCTTCATATTTTCTTTGCAAAGGTTTTAAGACTAAGCGAGCAGTTTATTTACACATCGGATGCTGACGAAAATCTTTACCATAATGCAGTGTGTGTAATTTTTTGGGAACGAAATGACCCAACAGCTGCCAAAACAATATCATAAACTTTTTGAGGACTGGTTTTATAATTACATGAGAAATACTTTTTAAGTGTTTCCTTGAATTTTTTTGAGTAATAAACATGACAGTATTTCATTTAACGTAATTAACTTATTTACTAAAACTAACAAAGCCACACTAAATTTTACCTTCGTATGTAGATGGTCCAAGTTACAGGCCTACAAGTAATTTCCAGTAATTTTGATCCCTCATAGTTTAAATAGGAAAACACCCATTTAATATGTATACAATTTTTTAAGGGGTTCTGCTATTGAAACTCCAACATAAATAAGACCTAATGATATTAATGCCCAAACTTGTTCAGAATAAATCCTGTTATTTAGATATGGTGACTTAGTTGCAGCTTTCACAGAGCTTAAATATGCTTTCATGTGACCAGTTCCTGTATGTAAAAAGAAAAAGAATACCCAAAAGGAATCAAATTTCAACTGTAACGTGGGGACAAACACCCAGTTAATAATTCACATGACTACATTAAACATATTTAAGTGACTCTATGTATGTCCCAACTGAGGTTGGACAGAATTCCTATTATTCTGTGTACAACATGACATCACACCTGCATTAACATATTTGTTACTTTGTACCCAGTAACAAGACAAGAAGACTACGAATAAGCAACCAGGACCAACTTTGTGGTGCTAAGCGAATGGATTTTATTTACACATCTAGTCACCCATTGCTCCATGTGTGGTACAAAAATAAAAGAAATCAATGTGAACATGTGAATTTTGACAGAACAAGAATGTTTACACCCTATTTTAAAATCCAGGTATATAAACTTTGCCTACGAAACAAGTGTGTTACTATATCACATGCTATGTGCTTTCATAGTTGGGCTACAGTGCAGAACCTGATTTTAAAGGTGCCCCACAGAGTTTTCTTGTAATCTATATTCAATGCAAAGAACATCATTAGTTCACACTGTTAAAATCCTCGAGCTTCACCACATGTGTCACATGTATTCATTTCCTTGCAAAGCTAAATACAATTTCCTGAACCTGAATATTTTCATATTTGGTGAGAAAATTTGGAATAAGCTCAGATCAGAACAGCACGACTTGCAGTTTTTATGGTGTGCGCACATTTCTACACATTTATTAATAAATGCATGTTACAGTTCTGGATTCATAGATACACATGCTAATTTGGCTGATATACAAGTACATGTAAGCTATCCAGCTCTGCAGTATGATGCTCTTCATCTACTAGATTATTTGTGGAAAACACAAATGATTTGGCACATAATTCTGTTCATTGGCACCTTTAAATATCTCTATAGTGAAAAGTCTTCAGAAAGTAAAGGCTTCATTTAGTTACTGACATTAACATTTGGAACTACTACTGAAAACCGATATAAAAGCATATGGTTCAATGTAAACACTGGCTGTGTTCAAACAGCTAAATTAAAGGGTTAGAAAAGCAATCAAATGATCACAAGAACTGAAAAGTTGAGTGTCACCAGAAAGGCTTACATCAGTGTTCATGTACTGTGAAGCTATCTACAATCTCTACAGAACAACTAGTTTCTGATTTTACTACAGAAACCTTCCCATTTTATTTGTTTCACTTCTTAAATCTGTTTTCCACTCGGTGCCTGAAGGTGAGTCAAAGACAGTTGTCCAAATTACATAAAATACAGGAAAGATGCTTTTTTATGTACTTTCAAACATACAGTGATAAACATCGGTGGATAAGATTAAAATGGCAAAGTTGCTCTACAGTGATTCCTTATAAAGACGTGTTTACTTCGGGTGGATGTGGAGACCAGCTGCTGTGGTAATGTACATACATTTGTGTGCAAGTGTCAAACATTCAGGATGTTAGCTGCAATGTAAAGTTGTAATCCTTAACTTTTTAGTGACATCAGATTCTGATTGTACCCAAACCAAAAACTGCCCATTTATTGCATTATCAGTAATTTGTGGTAACATCCACACATTAAAATGTGTTACCAGATTCAAAGTGGTGACACATTAAAGGGATTAAATATCCAGGGTTGGTGTCACCCTCCAAGTAAAAGCAATGACACCCAAAGAGTTGATGCTGAAATGCAGGAAAGCTTTAATGTGAACTGTTTGCTGTACTGCAGTCCACCAACAGAACATTTCCTGCATTTTGTACTGCAGCTTAAGATTTACATCTCACAGGGGGGGCCAAACGTGTACAATATCTGTGAAAAAAAAAAAAAAAAAACATCACTGAGTGAACAATGCGAATGTGTTTGTAGTGTAAACAGCTCCATCAGCTTCAGCCAGGACAGGAATCTTATGGATTACAACTTTACGGACTAAAGGTAACGGTAGATCAGCACAGCTTCACTAATACAAATGTGCATTGTGTTTAATTCTTGATCTCCAGGATGGAAGGATTGTGGTCGAGAATGGCCAGAATGATTTTGTCCATGTACTGCCTCAGACGCAGGTTGATCTCCTCCTGCTCCTTCAAAGCATCCACAAGCTGAGAGAGAAGACGAATGCATTACAAGCGCAATTATTTTGAGAATAACCATTTCATCCAACCAACAGTAACAGACCAACCTCGTCTCTGGAAGCGTTGTCAATCTCAGCTGCCAGGCACTGGGCCTTGGTTTGACAGGAGAACAGGTTCTTGGCCTCGTACAAGCTCAGACTGAGAATCTGAGCGTTCAGGTCGTCGTTTTGATCGCGCAGCTTGTGGTTCTCCTACAGACACAAAGAACCCAGTCCTGACTCGATGTGTGCGTGAATTTGAGAAAGCAGTGAGCTTGAAACATCTCACAAGTATAACTGAGCCATATCATTACATGTGGTTAGGATTGCCTGCCTTTGGCTGTGGGTGCATGTCTCACTCTCCCTCCAAACATCACATACACTTGGGTTTCTCTTCAATTTTTCTGAGTTGAAAGGAAGATTTTTACTTTATGAAAATATTGTTTTAATGATTTAATCAAGTATGAAACCACCGCTGACCAATGCAGGTTTGGCAAAACTTGGTATTAACAGGGAAATGCAGGGTAGCCCAAATGAATGGTCATTACCAGTGATGGGAATAATGGCGTTAAAAGTAACGGTGTTACTTTTTTCAGTAACTATTTTTCAACACACAGACTGTTGAAGCTGTCTTCAGCTTTATGGGAGCTATGGGGGCGAAACAATTGCACAAGTGCTGCTGATTGGCTGAGAAAGAATAGAGTAGTCATGGTTAAACCAATCACATGACCGATTTAAGATGACATAGCCAATCCTAGTTAGTGTGTAGTGTAGTGGATAGTTTTGCTGTGTGTGTCAGAACAATGAGTTGCTGCCATAAAGCCACCAAAGGCAGACAACAGTATAAACGCTGTCTCCAGGTAGAAAACAGGACGAGTGATGCACCTCCTGTTGTCAGGCCTGCAGGTATCAGGCCCGTGATGGTCTCCTTTATCTCATAGTGGACAGAAATTATTTTTGCACAAATAGTTTGTGTGGCATCTAATTTGATGCAGAACACCTTATTGTTCTTTAAATAGTTTGAAATGGTTAATAATTATTATTTTTATTTTTTTTTAGGTAAATAGCTGCATACAACTTTGTTGTTTGCAAAACTTCTGCATAGATTTGTAAAGTTTACAATGTAGATTTGCATTTCAAATTATGAAAATGATTAGTTTGTGGTTGTTACAGTAAAAACCTTTTTTCTACTCTGTTTTTGTCTGATTTCAGATCAATTGTGCTAATGCAGTATTTCAAAATGAAAAAACAAACAAACTGTAAATTCAGACATGTGAGGTTGTGCTGAAAAGAACGATACCGAACAAGGCGAGGTAAACACTTTAAAGGTGAAGCGTAGAGGTAAAATCAAAAGTAGTCAAAAACAGCCACCCTGGACCCCAGAGAGTTAACCATAACGCAATAGTTACTTTTCCTAGTAATTAGTTACTTTTATAATATTGTAACTCAGTTACTTTTTTGAAGAGGTAACTAGTAACTATAACTAATTACTTTTTCAAAGTAACTTGCCGAACACTGGAGATTACCCTGTTGGGAAGAGAAAAACAGACAAGGACACAACAGAGAGCATTTCTGACCTGACAAAGCGCCTTTGGGCTTGCTGTGGACTTTACACCTAAAGACTAATATTTGGCCTCTGCAGCTCAACATAAACGTAGAAGTTTGAAACAGAAATTAATGTGAGAGCAGTTAAGAAATGGAGCGCACGTTACAGGCAGAGATGGGCTTGTAACGCGTTACTGTAATCCGATTACTTTTTTCAAGTAACGAGTAAAGTAAGGGATTACTATTGCAAAAACGGTAATTAGATTACTGTTACTTTCCCGTAGGAACGCTGCGTTACTGAAACCATGATTTTTTGCAAGAATGTCTCATGACAGTGACGTAAGCGAGTGCGACGTTCGTGACAACAGCTGTGTGCAGATCAACAATGGATCATATATCGAGTGCGGAGAGAGTATGAGCGTGCAGCGTTTAAAGCGTGGAAGTACTGACCTTACTTTGAGTTTGATTCCATAAAAAGTGACAAAAACATTAGTGTCCGTTGTGCGTGGAAGAAAACTTCTTTTTACATCGAACAAACCCCTAAACTTCCGAGCAAGCACAGAGTAGCTACGACGTAATGGGAAACTCACAGATTCTTCCACTGACCGCTGCACCAGGGTAAACCTCCGCCTACCCCACTCCTGCTTTACAGGTGAAAATAGAGCAACAGGACCGCTAGTCTTTGACTTTATTTATTTTCTGCTGTGTTTTACTTGCATCTATTTGAAAGACTGAGTGTAAACACACACAAAAATATATTTTATTTTATGTGCTGGAATGTGCAGAAAATAGGTTTAAATGTTAAACTAATTTCTTCCAGTCAGAGAATGTTGCATATAATTAAATTTTTGCTTGATGCATAAAGTTAAAAGGTTAAAACTAATAAAACAAGTTTTAAAAAGAGACTTTTCCATTTGATTACATTTTGTATGATGGATTATGTAGAAAAAGTAGAATTGGGCTGAAAGATCTATCACTTTATCACCTATTCAGGTTGTAAATCGTGTTTTTAAAAAGTAACTAAGTAACCAAGTAACTAAGTAATTAATTACTTTTGAAAATAAGTAATCAGTAAAGTAACAGGATTACTTTTTTTTACTTTTTTCAAGTAACTTGACCAACACTGGTTACAGGTGGTCAGAATGGGACTTTTACACAGCAAAGTAAAGTTAGCAGGACTGAGCGATCCATCAGTGTATCAACACAGGAGTTCTCTACTTCAGTATTCCCAATACACATTAACGGGGCTCAAGCAGCTCCTTTTTTGGATATATGCATGTTTCAAGAATTTATTTTTGTGTGGATTAAATAGAAATAAATGAAATGACACAAATCTGACCATTGTGGAATTAAAAGTAGAAGAGAAAGTCTTTTATGCAATGAGGAAGAACAAGGATGAGTGTGTTCTGTGTGGACCTGTTTCAGTCTCTTCACTTCATGTTCCATTTCCATCTCCCTGGTTTTGGCGTTGAACTCGGACAGCCCCTTGCCTTTCCCAGGATGTTCCATCTCCAGTTTAAACAACTGCAGATACTCGAGCTCCCGACGGAGATCATCAATCAGCTGCAGACAAAACAGTCGGTCAAACACAACTCTAACATGTTCCACATTAACCTTTTCTTATCTTACCTGGTAACTACAGCGGGAAATTTAATTATTTTCATAGAAATGATTGCCTGGGAGGAGTGTCTCACCTCCTGCATGGACTCTTTCTCCTTCTGAAACTCGTGGCGGTTTTGCCAGAGCTTGTCCATTATCTTCCTGTACAGGTCCATCTCATCTTTCAGCCTCAAACTAGTGTCCTCCAGTTTGTCTGTCACCCTCTGCTTCTCCTGCAAAAGAAACAAGTCAGGAAACAGTGGCTGAGAAAAAGAAACACTCGTGCTTTTATGATATATGAAGGAAAATACGCAACATTTGAGATATGGAAACCTAGCAGCAACCAAGATGAGTACAGACAAACTAAAAGAAAAAAGCTTGTCAGGGTGAAACTACTCATGAAGGTTATATAAAATAATAAAAGGATTACATCATGATGACACAGGAAGATACTTCAGCATACCTGATCCATTTTTTCAGTCTGAGACTTGAGTCTGCACACATTCAGCTTCATCTCTGTGTTCTCTTCTTCTAACTGCTGTAACCTTAGGGTGAACAAACACAAACACAGCTTTAGTTTGGTATCACAGGTACCCCAGTGAACTTTAACCTCCTAAGACCCGAACTCTTTCATGGCGTGCATTTTCAATTTCTCTTTGCTATTTGGGCTGATTGGGACCTGATGAATATAAAAACAAAGAATTACCTGTTTTGTATTGTTTTTTTTACCAGATTTGTGTTTCTGAGAAAAATGAGATCCATTTGTTTTACATGTTGATAGAAGTGGCAGTATAATGTCCCTGTAAGTGGATATCAGGCCCTTGTAGAGCACAATTTAGTATTTTTGTCTAGACAACCTGTGATGGCTGCACTTACAGCCACACAGTGGTAATACCCACCATGTTAGTGTAGAGGCTTACAAGTAACATTGCATTCACATTTGTCTTTCTTTAAATATAGGAATTAATTTACAGGACAATAAATAACTGGTTTTTGTTTAGACTTAATTCGCATATCCACATAACACGGTATTCTAAAATAAGTGCGCACATTTTAGTTTACACTGTTATGTATGATTAATCTTTTGTTTTCTGAGCTACCTTAGCTGCAGCTGTTCCAGTCCCTTGATTAAGGAGCCAAGAGGTGGAAAAGGGGCGGAGCCAGCTTTAAAGGAAGACTACAAATTGGTTCATGCCATAACTTGGGACCATGGGGGGGAATTGGAGTTCATTATGTTTGGTTTAGTTAGGTTTTGTGTGTTTTACCCCTTCTCCTGTTTTTGTGGGCTGATCAGCCACTATTTAAGTTTCCCCTTTGTCTCGTTAAGTTAGGTCAGTTTGTTTGAGTTATCAGTAGTGTTGTCAACTTTGAGTAGAGTTTTGTTATTTTGACCTCTTTTATGTGCCCAAGATCTTGATTCTTTTTGCATGATTTAACCAATTATGTTTTTTGAGTTAAATAAAAAAATCATTTTTTTGGACTTTAACCTGTGCCTAAGTTTCCTTCACTGCTCGGTCCATCACACAACCCAAAATGTGTCCACATATATGGACGCCAGGTCCTAGGAGGTTAAAAGACATGAGCAAGGCTTGGTGTTTTTAAAGTGCCAGAACGCTAACCGTCTTTAATCAGCACAGCAGCTTTTAAAATTGCGCTGCACATTTCCTTATTTCCTGTCTTAATAGCAGGCAATGGCAGGGTAACAAGGGTAACAGCAGTTTCATGTCATGAGACCTACAGCCAATCAGTGTCTGTGGTAGTTTATGGTTACAGAATACCTGCCTTAACAGCAGATGTGTAGTTGATCTTGTATCAGAGCCAAATCTAGCACCAGCCTGTTTAGAAGTTGGATTATGGGGGAACTTCCCTTCAGGTAAATTGCTGGTTAGTTTACCTGTTACAGAGCAGCTCTATCTCCGTGTTTCTATCTCTCTCCATCTTGGTGTAAGCCTCCCTGTGTTTCTTCACCTCTTCTTTGAGACTCTCTGCAGACTTTGTCTCTGCATCCTTCACCTGCTCCTCTAGCTCATGAACCCTTGGAAGCAAAAACACAGAGGTCATTCAGACTATTACAGACTAGTTAGCTAGAACCAAAATGCTGCTCAGGTTTATATAAGATCTCTGGACTAATTCACATCACATATATCTCATATCTGCACCACATGTAAAGAATGATCAAACAGGTGCAATTAATGTTATTTGTGTGAAAATAAACACCACGCCTTTTTGTACAGGAACCAAACCCAGCCATAGCACCCACTCAGCTCAGGTATTCTTACCTGTGCACAAGGTGGGTGTTGTCATGCTTGAGCTTAGACTTGAGGTCATTGTTGGCCAGACTGTCACTTTCCAGTTCTGTCACCTTTTTCTCCAGGTAGCTGACCTGAGTGACACATCACACAGGTAAGGCCTAAAGGTTAAAGAGCATCTTCTTCATTTGCATACAGACATTCCCAGTATGCCTCTACACAGCCCGTTGTTAACAGGAAATTAATCAGCTGTTTTAAATTGATCCATCCTCCTACACGCTAACACCATTTTTCCCCACCTCACAGACTTCAATTTATTTCAGCATTGTTTTTATTTTTCATTAGCTAAAGCGAGGCTGCTGCTTCACCAGTTAGACTCTTAGTTTGTGACAGTCCTTGTTCTGCTCTGGAGATGTGCTATGAGCTAGAGGATCATCCAGCAGGTGAAGATTATTGTGTGTTTACTTTCTCTGTGATGTCAAGGTCACAGGAGTCGATACTGTCTGTGAACAGATCCTCTGTGCTGCTGCCCTGACTGGACCCAAACACGCTGTGATTGGCCTGGAACAGCTGACTGCAGGGAGAGAGAAAACATATTTACACTGCATAAACATGTAAATCCTGTATATGCTTTGCCACCATGTTCTTCAGTGGCTGCATTTTTTATATTGTAACGAGAAAGATGCCAAAACTAAGCAACAGTTTATGATATCTACAGTGCACAGATGATTTAGAGCAGCAAGAATTTAAAAAGGTGCTTTGGAGGAACGTCAGGTCACTCACCGTCCAAATGCTGTGCTGGAAATCTTCCTGTTAGGACTGAAAAAACAGGAGAGGAACCGAGTCACACATACTGACAGTAACACAGGCTTCAACTATCATTTTAATAATCCAAAAGCCTTTGCTACAACTCTATTTGCTGGTAGTAAAATTAGTGCGATGACACCTCTGCTTTCACTCACACAGTTTCAAACAATGTTCTTCTGTGGTTGCCGTACGATCCAGTTTCAACCACAGTCAGTGTTCGTGTTTCAGCATCGCACGCAAGACACAAAAACTCACAACCAGTCATCCCGCCACATTGGGATACAGTTGCTATAGCAACAACTCGAGCTCACCCTTTGATGTGGATGCAGCATCTGATGCCAAGAATGAATAAGAGGGGATTTAGCTGGATGGCTAAGACGGCTAATCCAAGCTTTGTTACATTAGGGCGATGCTGAGGCAGCAAGAGTCATTTCACTTCATTCCTTCTATCATTACCAACAGCACCAAAAAAATAGATAACTGTACGAATGTGCTATACTCACTGGTAATTAAAGCTTGATCTTTTAGGCTAAGCTCTCGCCTCCCTGCCTGCATTAGTACTGATGCTACACCATCAGTCTTACGAACAAGACTGCAGCGTACTTGAAACATCTCTATCTAACCCCAGAGGGTCGAATCCACCGTTTTCTCACTGAAAATAAAGGCCTCATACTTGGAAGTGCTTCCCTGTCTTGAAAGGGTAATCAGGTGTTCCACAGCTAGCATGGTAGCCACGTTGGTCCTCTTGGACCCGGGGTTCAAGGCTGAGCAGTGTGATACCCCAATGATGCCCACACACCATTTGTTCTTTTTTAAAAATCTGAAATTCATTCAGTCTTAGGATGAAGACCGTTCCAGGTCACTCCCAGAAATGAACATCAGTGAATGTGTGCTCCACCTGTTGGCCTTGAGGTTTCTCAGTCGAGCCTCCAAGTCATTGAGTAGATTCACTTTCTTGCAGCACTGCGAACAGTAGATGTCCAGCAGCTCACTGTTATACAGCTGCCGCATCTTTTGAGGGGTGTGGCCAGCACTGGAATTATAAAGAATGAATTGATTAATGTCCACATATATAAGCAAATATAAATAAGCATGTCTGAAAAAGTGAAAGTCAGCTTCTCGCTGTTAGCTATAGATATTTGCAATGTCTGCTGAGCATATCAGCATGCGTCAATGAAATGTCTTCCTGTCTCTACTTTTTCAAGCCATGGTTCAGAAAACTTGCAGCACTGTCTAAAACTATGCACTGCATTCAAATCAAGCAGGCCCATTGTTAACAGCCCTGTGCTTTTCCCTTTAGGACAAGCAAACAGTCAAAAAGTCTGATTTGTCTTTTTCTGCATGAAAACTGTGTCTTAAGATATGTTTGTATGTAATTCTGCGTGTGCATACGATTAAAGGAGTGCTTCCTTCTCATCAGACACCAACCTGGAGGGAAGCGAGGATCCAAGATCTGAGAAACCATTTGTTCGTGTTTCTTCTTCAGGGCAAGGGCTGCTGGGAGTAAAATCGACATCCTCCCCTTCACCGTAGTCTTCAAACTGCTCCTCTCTAGAGATGACGGGCGCAGACGCTGAGCCAATCAGGCGGCTAGGGTTGCATTCCAAAACAAAACAATAAAAGGGAAAAGAGCAAACCCACAATCAAAAGAAATTCTAAGCCTTCCTAAAGTCCCAACTCAGACTGCTTATGACTGACCTGCGTTGCTGTGTTGGGTGAAGCGAGTCAGAGCTGTTGGCATTTTCAGTGCTGCTGTCCATGTCGCACTCGCCATCAGCACACGTGCTTTCCTGGTAGGAGCGTGTACACATGATAATTGGAGGACCAAGCTTTGCCTCACCATTCTGAACATACAAGCAAAATTATGTGAATTAGGATTAAAAATTGACCTTTACAGGACTTCAGAAATAGAAGTAACAGTCACATTAGACACTTCAACACAAGGCATCGCTTCATACAGTAGCAAAACAGGACAAGTTGAATTATAAGTTAACTTTACTTTTTTTTTTTTCAATTTCAAAGCAGAAACTCTTGAGTTCAAAATCACATCATCACACAAATGTTTACTAAAAACACATGTAAACAGTTACGTAAACAGTTATTCAAAGAACAGCTAAAATCATGCATGAGATACAAGTCCGATACAGTGCCTATTCACTGATTACACTGAACAACGGCTCATCAGTATCTTAATATATAGTTCTTAAAAATAAACATTTCAAATAAAAAACGCCAAGATTATAATCTTGCTTACAAGGAAACTGTCATGAACCACCGTGTGTAAAAACACAAAAGGTGAAGAGGGGCGAAGAAAACAGCCGGGGAACAAAACACAGCTGAGAATAATCAGGTAATAAGAGAGGCAGGAAAACTGAACCTTTCAAAGTAAAGGCAGGAAGTAGCTAAAGGGAGAAAACAGGCCAACGTACAAACACAATAATGTAACGAAAGGCAAAGACAACTAGATATAAGACACGAGAAGCCAAAATAAGCTCAGGGTCACCAGTAACTAAAAATTAAGGCAAAAATGACAAGACTTAAATTACAAAGGAATTAACAGCAACAACACAAACAGAAAACTAAATACTATCAATAAAAGAAACCTAATACAAAGATGACCTCAAACTAGAAAGAATCCCACTGCATTTAGACGAATCCAGGAATGTCAGCCTACATTTATTAAAAGGCTATTTAGAGAAATCAGTCTTGCCTTCCCGTGCTTATTTTAGCAGATTTAATCAAACAATGGAGTTTTAAGGGTTAAACCATAGTTTAAATAGAAGTTTAAAAATGTTTCTGCTTGTAATCTACTGTTGTTTCAATACCCCATCACATACTAACTGTATGAGAGGTACAAACTCAAAGAATTTCAGATGTTTAAGTTTAATCTCAAGATATTTAAGATGACTTTAATTGTCCAAACATTGGATATTACTAACAATATCCGATGTTTGGACCTTTGTGATTAGCATTAAGGTTAGCTTTAGGTGTGAGCCAAACATTTTCCCCAGAAATCAGTAAAGCAAAGAGGGGAGTTTAAATCAGCGACACAAAGCGACGGCTTTAAGAGAGAAACAGCAGTACAGCCGGTATTCTGACCTGCTCTCGTGATTTGAACAGAATATGATGAAGTTGTATTAGAGGTAGTGTCTGTGGCTGATTTATCATGTGGGAGTTAGCGTGCCCCAGATAGCATATTATTAATAAATCATGCTGCTGTCTGGCTTAACCCCACTGTAGTACCACGACAAGGTCACACCCAAGCGCTCTTTCACACACACAAAGTCAAGTTTCTCATCATTACCAGTAAAAGCTCCAACTCTGTTCTTACTTAGGATTCTGCTGGATTGTGGAAGTATGTTCATGTTTATAAAGACACAAGACAGACACAATACGGCATCTGAGGGACTGCTACCCACCTTTCACTCATTAATTATACACATTTTCTGTCTGTGATGACGGGGTGTGGGAGCATATGTATATATATTTATATATATACACACAAAATAACATAATATATCCCAATTCATCCACACACAGCAACACCACATAATATGAAACACAACTTTAAGCTTTGTGCCAGTCTGTGTGCTTTTCCTTTATTGGACTAATCTTCTCTTTCAAAAAGTTAGAAATCAGTTCGTCTGACACATTCGTACAACTTACCAAGTAAGTGTGGACACCATCTCACTCATCTCCAATACAAAGTCACAAATCACACTAATGAGTGTGTACGTGTGAATACATGGCATCTGCTGTGGTGGAGCTAAAAACAAAAATCTACTGTATTCCCAGTGCCTGAAGGCTCAGTGTCCTCAGAGCTTAGACACAAATAAATACGACTGCAGCTCCAGCAGTAATGTGGAAAGCACGGCGAAGCTTTAGCTGGGACAAAACCACACCTCGGCTCTCTCGCTCTCTCTCGCTCTCCGTCTCGCTCATCCTCTTGTTGCTAAGCAACGATCCAGTTAGGCTAATCTCTATGAGGGACATAATCAGCCACGCACAGCAACATACATATCACACAGTAAATTTATGATTCAAAAATAATTGAGATATATTTAAGCTAGTACACATGCTAGAAACCAGCAGCATTATCAGAGCTGTATGGAAGCCCAGCAGTGCAGGTTTAAAAGTCAGTCACTATATCATATTTTTGACACTTAAACTGGTGTTTAGGTAAGAAATCAGTGCCTCGTGATTTTCATTTATTATGACTATAAATCTAAACCTTGAGAAACGCTGTTCTAAATGAACAATTATCGATGATGATTATTGCTGTTTCACTCCACGTAAACAATGTCCACTTTCACTCTGACATCTGAGTTTACAAAAACAAAAAAGTGTCTTTAAAATTATTTGCAGTATTAATGGAGACGTTTCAGGGTGTGTTTTCACATCATGCCACAGAATTATGTGCACCATTGACGATCCAATCACCTGGTATATATAGCCATTGTCTGTGACAGAAGGCTGGCTGGAGGCATGGCTGCGAGGACCCACAGTCATCTTCATTATTTCTTCACAACCTAGGAGGACAAGTGTGGGGAGGAAAGTAAATAATAAGACTGGAAACAACATAAGCAGACTGTTTCCTCTGTAATAAAACCAGTAAGTTTGAGCTACGTGAATAAAGTGGTATCATCAACATGTTTACATCTTTCATTTTATAATATCCAAACTCTTTTTGTCATTTTCAAGGTAAAATGGGCCATGCAGCTTTAGAAGAAGAGTATGGAGCAGATTGTTTCCATTCTGACATGAAAGTGCTGACAACACTATGATGTCTGTATAAACAACACAAGTGTGAAGTCAGCAGATGTTTGTCTTAGCTTAGCAAGAAAACTAAATAGTAGAAAACAGTTTACCGAGCTTTAACTAAATGTGACAAAGTTACAAAGTTACAAAGCTCATACATCTTCTCGTGACAGAGACAATCAAAGTCCATGTCTCACCTTTGATAGCAAACACTCCGTGGCAAAAGTCTTTGAAGTTGATTTTCCCATGAGCGTTAGGATCCAGGTACCTCGTCAACTTCTTCACCTGCAAGACACCAAAGTAAAGTCAGCCTTTTCTAAAGGAAACCCGCTTTACTAAAAACACAGAAGGTAACTCGTACCCTTGTTAACTGACATCAGCAAAAATCTTAAAGGTTATAGAAAAATATTAGACAATTCACACAAGTACATCAACCACGTTTTACTGTTAGAGGCGTCTGAAGAGACACCAGGGTCCAGGTTCACAAAGACTGCCTGTAACTATGGAAACCAAACAGCAGACTTCACAAAAACTCCAGATTTATCCTACTTCTCTGGAAAAAGTGGCAGACTGAATAAAAAGTATCGAGTCCCTGTTTTCCCCTCCAGAAGATGCCTGTCTTACAGCAACGGTAAAGTAGGAAACATCCTATTGCATAAAATTAATAATAAACTGCACAGCTATTACTGATGTCCTTAGATTAGGGCTGTTTTTTTCTCCCATTTTGTCACGGTACTGGGCCATGAGGCCCAGGGTTTAAGTAACTAATGCATATTTTAGTATCCACATGTGTAGTTTAACGCATCTAGTTGTTTTCTAGTTTGCAGTTTACTCCTTGGTTTCTTAGGCTGTATCCCAATTCAGGGTCTGCAGCCTTAAAGTACGCAGCCTCAACGATCCTCAAGGGCCGCGTACTTAAAGACCGCTAAGGCCGGAAGTGCGAGGCTTGTGAAATGGGACGGTCTAGCCTCCGTTGCGCTGCCCAGGTTGCCTAGCAACCATGATACTAACAGCTGGAAACGTTTCATACAGCTTTGTTTGACAGAAATGAAGTTTGTTTGTTTGTTTCTACATGAGCTCTGATCATTCTCTAATTAAGCTCAGCTATTGAACGGCGTATATTTTAGAGTAAAGGCTTTAAAACCAAGTTAGTACAAACGTCACTAATGTCACATAACTTTGCTGACATGTGGCCAACAGGAATGTTTTAATGTTCTTCGTTATTAAACATTTGCACATAAATAAGTGACATAATATTCAGGACTTAGTTTACTAAGTTACTCTTCGGCCGCCCCTCATCCGCAGTTTTTTTTCGGCAAAATTATCCACACCCACCGCCACGCTATGCATTCTGGGATATGTTGGGCCACGAAGTCTACACCGCCACGTCCTTAAAATTCAGGGAAATGAAGGACGCATTTGAGGGCCGCATTTCGAGCAGCCTTCGAATTGGGACAGCCTTCGTCGCGTCGCTGTGACGTAATCGGCCTTAAAATGCGGCCTTTAAGGCTGCAGACCCTGAATTGGGATACAGCCTTAGTCCCTTTTGTCATCTCTCCCTGGTCCGTGTGTCTACCTGTCATGTTTCATGTCTCTGGTTAGGTTAAGTTCATGTTCTATCTCCATGTCTATGTCTCTGTGTTTCCTGTTTTATTTTGAAAGAGTCTGGTGTTCTTTGTTCATTGTAGTTAGTGTTACTCTCCCCTGTATCGTCATTATGTTTCCTTCTAGTCAGCTGTGTACTTCCCCTGATCACCTCATGTGTGTATTTAAGTCCTCAGTCTTCCTTTGTTTGTCGCCGCGTCGTCTGTTCAACTTCCCCCATGTTACGCTAGGCTTCAGGACTCTGTGCTGGTCGTGTCCATGTTACTTACGTATATACGTTTCATAGTTCCTTGTTGTTCCAGCACAGAGTCCTGTTCACAGTTGCCTCCGTCATGTGCGTCATTGTCACCCTGTCTTAGCCTTCCCTGCTGTCTGAGTTAAGTGTCAGTTCTTAGTTTTCTCAGTTCAGCTTCTAGTTTAGTTTTGTGCTCTCTGTTGTTTGCCACGTTAATCAGCCCAAATAAAGGCTCGCTTTTCATTTCAAGTTCGGTACTGTCTCCTCGTCTGTGTCTGCACCTGGAACCTCACACTCCCACACTCGGTCCGCCCACCGCAGACCGTGACACATTTGATCTTCATACATCAAAATGGAACTTAAAACACTTTTTTTCATTTATTTGTATCTACATTACTGAAAAAAAATAAAAAATATAAAAATTTTATTAAAATAATTGAAAATCTATGTTGTAAAGGAAAAATTTCCTGGAAAAAAGAAATTATTTGGGATGTTTATCCTCATATGTAACAATGAGTACTCTGACAGTACTACTACTACCCCGATATAGACTGTCAGATGTCAGAGTCGCCCCTTGGAGGCTCAAATGGAGTGACACAACTCTGACAACTAAAATCTAAAATGTGACAAATTTGTAGTTTTATTTGTAAAAGTAAAGAAGCTTTTAGGATCGCTGTTCTGTTGACACAAAGATGAAATAAGTCAAAAGAGGATTATACCTCCGGGTCTGGAAAGTGGTGGAACTACTCTGTGACACAGGCTTTGATCTCGCTCTCAGCTTTCTCAGCGAGGATAAAAAAGATGAAAATAAGAGCTGAGGGTATGCTGTGGGACAAGTTGTGTTATATCAGCATCTATAGAAGCACAAACGGACACGTCCTGGAGTTCAGTGTCACGTTATCACAGAGGATTAAATGTAAACGTCAGCAGCTGTCTAAAACCTGAAGACTCTTTAATGTCACACGAGCAGAAAGCAGACACTACAAACCTCTTACAGCATTAGAATTCATGAGAGGCTCTCTTGGGTCATCATTTTCAACTTTAATCCAAAAGACAAAGAAGGTCCATCCAATGCCAACCAAATTTAATGCATAATAAAACCATGACAACAGTATTTTCTACAAAACCAGAAAGTAGTGCCACTGTGGATCTGACACTCACAGGACGGTTAGACAGGAGAGAGCTTCAGGAACAAATATTCAAAACAGAAATACAGGCTGTATCCCAATTCAGGGTCTGCAGCCTTAAAGGCCGTGTTTTAAGGCTGATTACGTCACCGCGATGCGACGAAGGCTGTCCCAATTCGAAGGCTGCTCGAAATGCGGCCCTCAAATGCGTCCTTCATTTTCCTGAATTTTAAGGACGTGGCGGTGTAGACTTCGTGGCCCAACATATCCCAGAATGCATAGCGTGGCAGTGGGTGTGGATAATTTTGCCGAAAAAAGCGGCGGATGAGCGGCGCCCGAAGAGTAAACTTTTAAAAGTAAGTACTGAATATTATGTCACTTATTTATGTGCGAATGTTTAATAACGAAGAACATTAAAACATTATTGTTGGCCACATGTCGGCAAAGTTATGTGACATTAGTGACGTTTGTACTAACTTGGTTTTAAAGCCTTTACTTTAAAATATACGCCGTTCAATAGCTGAGCTTAATCTTACTGAGAATGATCAGAGCTCATGTAGAAACAAACAAACAAATGAACAAATGATTTTCTCCTTCATTTCTGTCAAACAAAGCTTTATGAAACGTTTCTAGCTGTTAGTATCATGGTTGCTAGGCAACCTGAGCAGCGCAACGGAGGCTAGACCGTCCCATTTCACAAGCCTCGCACTTCCGGCCTTAGCGGTCTTTAAGTACGCGGCCCTTGAGGATCGTTGAGGCTGCGTACTTTAAGGCTGCAGACCCTGAATTGGGATACAACCACAGACTGCAGCCAACAGGAGCACACTAGCAATGCAGCCCACTTGAAGAATGACACTGACTATAACTTACTTTGGCATCTTTACATTACGGTTAAAACTCTTTAAAAAAAAAAAAAAAAGGTGTTTTTTCTATGTAGCGTCAGAAAAATGTGAAGAAAGTTAGATCGAGACCACAAACCTGACACAATTATCAATAATTTAATTTTACCTCAGGGTAACGAGACTGCTGCAAGCTCAAACTAATAACAAGAACAAAGGAAGACAACGAGAGGCTACTGGGGAACCAAGTCCACACAAATATAGCACCTCATTGCACTTATACAGGTACCTCGATCTGTCGCTAGGTACTGCTGCTACTAGGGGCGCTTTTAGCTTCGCTTCCTGTACCTTACAAAGATAAGTTTTCATTCTGTACCTTCATACAGTACTACAGGGTTAAAATAGTGCAAACGTGCAAAATATAAAAAAGTAAGAGAGATGGAAATGGAAATATACATCTCAGAGTGCTGAAACATTTAATATCATGTTTTTACAAAGACTATAAAATGCAGTATTTTATTCAATGGCTAAAGAAAAGTACAAGAAGCTAATAAACTAAAAGGATTCATATTACGTTTATGGACGCTGCTCTTTGCCAGCCAGCTCTCATATCTCAGATTTTGTGTTTCACAAACATTTAACAACACAGTACATCAGCGGTAGACCTTTCCAATCGGTCTGCAAATTGTTTTTACCATACAGTGAGAAGGTAATTCTGCCAAAGGGGAAAACGACAATGATTCAGTGTCAGGCTTTCAGCCAGGAAACGTATTAGACCCAGCGACTGCGACGAGAGAGATTCTGTGCTAATAAATGTCGCACTTGTTTCACTTAGTGGTGTCCATCTACTTAACATGAAATGTGCAACGCTTCAGAGAGAACAGTGAGAGGAGGGAAGAAAGTAACGTCTAAATATAGAATAGAGAGCTCACCAGATCCCAGTTGGCCGTGTCCACATTAAAGTGATGAATAGTTTAGCCTGCTATGTTGAGTGGACATAGATGAAAAGATATCAGGTGTTTTTGTATGTATAAAAAGAAATCAACAGCAATGAAGGCCTATGTATTAAATAATAATAATGGATTGGATTTATATAGCGCTTTTCAAGGCACTTTACAACTCCATTATTCATTCACACACTGGTGGGAGCAAGCTACAGTTGTAGCCACAGCTGCCCTGGGGCAGACTGACATATCGCGCCTCTGGCCAACACCAGTAGGCAGTAGGGTAAAGTGTCTTGCCACGGACACAACGACCAGGACAGAGAGCCCGGGAATCGAACCGGTGACCTTCCGGTTACAGTTGCGCTTCCCACCCTCCTGGGCCACGGTCACTCCGTGTGTGACCATGTTTTTCACATATTGCATTGAAAAGAATAAACCAATCGTTTTGGGTCATGCTGAATAAAACATGAAGTTCATTTTGTAAATTCTGATCATTCTAATTGTCAAAAAGAGGATAACTGGAGTATATTCATTTACATATCATTAACCAAAGCATGCATAATCTTACTAAGACCGATCTCTCACTCATCACATCTATTTTTCAAAGACCAAAGTGATGACAGAAATGCTCATCTCTATGCTGTTAGTGTCTCTGGGTGTTACTATAGGTACATTCTCCTTTATATTATCTATGGTCAGAAGCAGATCAATGAAAAAGCTACATTAGTGTTGCATGCACATACACTCACCAGCTGCTTAGATACAGCTGTTCAAACTGAACATCACTGCAAATAATCTGATCAGATCGAACGGCAGCAGTTCAACATGTGATAAAGACAGCCTGCTTAAGTCCTAATCGAGTACCACAACGGGAAAGAAATGTGTTTTAAGTGATTCCAAACATACAGGGTTGTTTGCGCCAGATGGCCTGAGTCCTGTCAGCTAAGAACAGGAAAGTCTGGATACGGTTCACACAGACTCACATAAACTGGACAGCAGAAGATCATAAGAATATTGCCTGGTCGAATCGTGGCGTTCAGATTGTAGGCTCATAATTTTGTATAAACAACATGAAAGCATGGATCCATCCTGCCCTGCCTTCAGGTTGGTATTGGTAGTTTAATAGTGTGGGAATATTTTCTTATGACACTTTGGGCCCTTTAGTAGCAACTGAGCATAAATCCTACATTGTACCTGAGAGTTGTTGCTGATCATGTGCATCCCTTTATGAGCAGCAGAAAATGGCCTACACAGTCACCAGATATCAGTCCAATAGAGCGTGGGATGGGGTGGAATAGGGGATCTGTAGCAACTGTGTGATATTATCATGTCAACGTGGAGTTTCCTGCACCTTGATAATGCTATGCCATGCAGGATTAAGGGAGTTCTGAAGGCAAAATGACATCCAACCCAGTAGTAACGAGGTATACCTAATAAAGAGGCATGCAGGTGTATGGTCGAAATGAGCACAATTTGTTTATTTTAGATGATAAAATATAAAAATGTACATCTTTATATTATTGTGTATATTTCCAGTTTTTGTGTTTTTATCTGTTGTTCAGTGTCCTTGGGTGCTTTGAAAGGCGCTATTTTTAAATAAAATGTATTATTATTATTATTATTATTATTATTATTATCTTTGGCAGTAAATTTCTACACAAAACATACAGAAATATGTCTTCAAAAATATGATGAAATAATACAGGATGTGTGTATAACCCACGATCCACAGACGCTGCTGGAACAAACAGAAATGCAGAGCTGCTGGTGTTGTGAGTTGTTTTGAGCAGCTGAGCAGATCATTTAATTACTTAATAATCAACCAATCCACTTGCGGAGATCTAGTGAAGCTCCCGTTCCCATGGTGACAGAGCACAGAGATGAGTGGAAGTGCACGAGGGGAGGAGCGACATGAGGAAGTAGCTTCATTTTAGCATGGCTGAGCTATTTTTAGTGACGTGTCCTGGGTTTTCAGCCGCTGTTGCACTTTAAAGCAAACTCCACAGTCACAAGCAGACATCACTCCACCTCTTCAAATATGTAAACTCAACCAGCAAAGGACTGGAAACACTTGCAGACTAAGCCCACTTAAAGTCATCAGTTATTATTTATATAGCTTTCTTATTTATGTAAACCTGAAAAACAACAAGCATATTTCTAAATAAATTGAAGATAATCTCTCTCTCTCTCTCTGTGTGTGTGTGTGTGTGTGTGTGTGTGTGTGTGTGTGTGTGTGTATATATATATATATATATATATATATATATATATATATATATATATATATAGTTAGGTCCCTGGTTCAGGACTATAGCCCTGCTTGGGGTTATTATCATGGCACACAAAAATCATCCAATATGGAAAATTATATAATTCTGCTACAGAAAATATTAAATACTCTTTGATAAAACATCACTTCACATATTTGGGGCTGTAATAAAATGTTACATAGCATCACATTTTTCATTAGCTGCTCCCTGACAGCTCAACGGGTCAGAAGCATGACAAAGATATGGTGCATCTCCAGGATCAACTCTGACCACTGAAGCAAAGCTCATCGGTGGTTAACCACGGTAACTATGTGTGGAAATCTACGTGTGGCTCGGCTTTCTGGCATAATCCCCTTAAACACGCTGGTCCCAGGTGTGGACAAACTGTTTAGCTGCAGCGAAGGTTTCAGGTCGACATTTATCACAGTGTTTTAGGAACAACACAAACACGCCGATATCTGATCTTGCACACAGAATGTAAAGCCATTTCACTTTGTATGTTTCTTATCAAGGTTTAAATGACAAGTGAAATTCTTCACTCCAGTCTAAACATTCAGACTGGAGAACAAAGCACTGCTCAGGATCCTGCATTTGCCTACTTTCTTCTATTAGTACAGTCAGTATCTAGGATAATATTACAATATTGTACAATAAAATAGCCAAACATGTTTCTTATCCTGACAAAATCAGAGCACCTGTATTAAACAATGTATTTTATGATGCTGCAAAAATCAGATTTCAGAATTGTTTTTTCCTGCACTGACTTTAAAGAGCCACTGAAACTGATGTATTAGTTAACCCCTATTGAGGAGGGGGGATTACAGAAGACCTTCATCACTAACAAAAGTGTAGCTATAAGCAGTAAAGATGCATTATTAGGCTTTCTAATTTTACAGAGGCTGTAATGCCCCCATTGTCGCCAGTCTTCAGCTTTCCTAATGTTGTGAGGCTGGAACAGTTTAACTGAATGGGAAACGAACAAAGCATGTCAGCCACCACCGAGGATGTCAAGTCTCCTGTAGCCTGTCCTATGTCACACCGCAGCAAATAAGCTGCTGGCACCTCTAACACACCTGTGACTGTTAATAAGCAGGACAGGTTGTCTGTTGTTAAAAGCTCCGCGTATTACAGATTCACCATATTGGAAACATTACATGAATATGAATGCAGATGTGCTATTTGTCCTTTGTTACCCAGTCCCTTCCAGTCTCTCACCTCGTCTCCTTGACCGAATTGAAGACCGAGGTCCATCAAGTGCTCCACCCGGATGAAGCCGTCAGCATCCTCGTCACAGACGTCGAAAACCTCCTTGAGCCTCCTCAAAAACTGTAGGAGCTGTTCTTGTTCGGGAAAGACACGTCCTTCCATTATACGGGCTTCGTGCTGCACACACACACACAGCTTATATTCTGGTTTTCCTCAATCAAACGGACTGTAAGACACCGACTCCGACGGTCGCCATCACCATCCCAGCCTTCAGCTCCGCCGGACCGACTGGTACCGCTACTGTTATACAAGCAGCGCGGCACGCTCAAGAGGCGCGAGGAGTGTCGGAAATACGCGACGATTTACGAGTTCGTCACGAGGCATTACGTCACAGGCCAGTTGCTAATTCATAATCCAGGTGCGCTGTCACTTTCCTCCCGCTTTTGACGACAATGTATAAAACTGTATGGAAGCCCAGTTTGGCCAATAATAAAAGAACTATATGACACACAAGATTGAAATACTCAATCATACCACATGAAAACTAAGCAATAACAATATTTAATTAATATTGGGAAACAAAAAAGTCGACTTAATTTAAACAAAATTAGTATAATTAGTATAAATTAACATAAATATTAGCTACTATAAGTGAACTCTGAACTAACCACGTCGTAAAAATAATTTTTAGTATATGACTGGCTTCCAGAAAACTGAATAAGAAAACTTAATTAATGTATTATTTGGAAACGGTGATATTTCAAGTGGACAAATACTGCTCAAAAAATTAAAGGAACACATAAATCACCGGTTGGATCTAGATGAATGAAATGTTCATCTTGAAAACCTTCACTGATGTACATTAGGTAATTTGTTGAGAGCAAAATGACAGCAGTCAGTGAAAACACAATAATTGTTTAAGTGCTGGATTTGAGGGGGAAAAGAAAATCACAACAGTTAAAGTTGAAAAGTGTGTTTTGTTAATTATCAGCATAATTACATTTTAGGTTAAACACTTTTTCTAAATGAATTCTGAGCAAGGTCTTTTTGTCACAAAATAAAACAGTCAGATAATTTTGTGGATAACACGCTAAAATTTTGCCCTCGTGTGTGGCTGAGGATGCAGTTTTTTATTGGAAAAACAGTTTATACAAGACTTATCACAGTCACATCCCTGTACAAAAAATAAAACCATTACAGTGTGCCCCAGTGTTTAAAATCATTACTCATCCCTTCAGCTGATTTAAGCATAAAAACATTTCATCTCTAAACCCAGTTTAAACAGAACTGTTAAAAATGTGCTAACAGAGAAGCACAGATAAGAAAGTTTAAATGGACCAGAATCAAAACCATTGGATGTTTTAGCTTTTAAAAGATAAGTCCAGGTCATTAAAAAAATAACTATTTAACTTTTTCTCAAACTTAAATGATGAGTCTTGGCTCCAGCAGAGACTCCCACCGTTCTGTCACCTATGAGAAGAAAGTGAACATGTTACTTTAAGGACTAGTCAAGTCAGATTTATTTATGCAGCACAATTAAAAATAAGAGCTGTGCAGCTAAGAGAACAGAACAATGTAAGACAATAAATTCAATCATGTCTACGACGATGTAGGCCAGCGGGCAAACACTGTGTCTGAGTCTGACAACACTGGAGCACCACAAGGGACTGTGCTCTCCCCTTTCCTATTCCCCTTCTACACCACAGACTTCAGCCACGGCACAGAGACCTGCCATCTTCAGATGATGGTTGTAGGATGGTAGCTGGATGCATGAGTGGGGGCAATGAGACAGAGTACTGGGCTGTGGAGAATCATCTGCAGCTCAACGTGACAAAGACCAAGGAAATGATTGTGGACTTGAGGAGGACCAGGAAACCAGCGAGCCACGTTTCAATCCAGGGGGTCGAAAATAAAACTTGTAACCACATAATTTTCACAGGGATTAATAAAGTATTCTGACTTTGATCTATTCAAAGTGTAAAGGCTTTACAAAAACCAAAACAGCACTTACCCATGCAAAGACTTAAAAACAAACAGTAAAACCTTCAAATCAATCTCAAACTGACTGGCAGCTAAGACGAGTGATATGTGGTCCTGTTAACTCATAAAAAAAGAGAAATGTCTAAAACAATCAGACCTTTTGGGGGTTTTGGGGGAAAAAATAATTATTTATTTATTTATTGGGGGGGGGGGGGGGGGGGGGGATAATAAATAAAGTAACATGATCTAATGTATGTAATGTAAAAAGGGTGATAAAGGGTCACACCCACAGAATTATCACCCTACTCAGCATCCATACATATATCTTTAGCCTCTTATCTCATGGTTTTATTTTGCTCTTATCAGTGTCACATTCAGCAGCAGCAGATTGACTCAAGTAGCTCTGATAAATCTGCTTTTAAAGCACACCCACACTGGCTTTACTTTTACACTACCTGTGGCTTCAGAGGGTTATTAACAGCATATAAAGTCTTACCCAAGACCCTCTGGACACAGCATACTCCACCCTCTCGGAGCCATCTGGATTTTGATAGACTAGATCAAATTTTCCAGGTTCTACGGAAGCTTTGGAAGAAGCAACAAGTTAGGAATCATTAGAAACGTTAATTCTTAAATCTCTTAACTTCTTCTGAGAAAGCGTTCAGTTCTCTGAAATTAAAAAGATTTTTGCTGTATTGTATTATATATCACTACCAGTGACATGACCAGTTTAATTAGGTGCTGACAATTCAAAGACATCAGGAGTCGTCTTTTACATTTTGATATAATTACTTACATGATACATTAGTTTTAAAAAGGCATGATTATACACAGTTATGATGTATGCCTGATCTCCTACCTTGAGAGACATTAAGGAGTTCAAGTTCAATCTGTCTGTTGATTGGGTCAAAGCTCACAATCTTTCCCTCCTAATATAAACAGAACCATAGTTGGTCACAGAGTACGAATGACAGTTTATAGCATAGTCTGTATTAAATAAGCTTTTATTAGTAACATCATTCCAAGGTTGTGATTAGGTCATCACAATTGACTGCACTCACCTTGTATTCAGATACCTGTGGTGTGTAGTTTTCAGTTAGCTCCAGCAGCTGCATATAAACACATAGAATTAGGAAATGAATGAAATTCACTTTTTTATTCACACATTATTATTTATATAGCTTCAAATCACAACAGCAGTCGCTTTAAGGGGGCTTTATTCTGTAAGGCAGAGGCGCTACAATAACACAGAGGAAACAAGAGCACTCTGACAGCGCCACTCCCCTCGAAGAGCGAGGGCTGGAATCCATCTGTGATGCTTTATGATGTTTTTATTACAATACATCAGAGAGCAACTTAGTATCTTCCCCAAGGAAATTTGACATGAAGCAGCCAGCCATGTATTTATTTTATTTTTATTACAATATGCCCTCATAATTATAATATTACCCTGCTTTTATAACAACACACTGATGTCTGACCTTTGACCTTTAAGCATTACATACTAAAATGACGTATTTTATTATCTTTCCCAATATAATTGAAGCAGAAATGGCCGAAATCTTTGGTTTCAATAAGCTGTAAAAATGTGAGTGCGGCAGGGTGTGGATTGTGGCTCAGCCGCAGGAGAGGGTGGAGCAGCGGGTTCAGGGTGCAGTGTCAGGGGAGTCTGACACACACCTGAGCTCCATCATCTAGCCATAGCTCCCCATTAAAAGACGTGCTGGGACCTGAGGTGGGAGGTGTGTGTGCTATAAGCAACTGCAGGCAATTATGGGCAAAATAACCACTGGCAGGGCTCTAGACTAACTTTTTGCCATGGGTCCACCGGTGCGCACCCTTAAAAAGTTAGGCGCACTGGCACAAAAGTTAGGCGCACGCATCGCTTAACACCGCAGTTTTACATATGCACTTTTTTGGGGGGGAATTTATTTCTAAATTATTAGTGCATTTATTGCAGCATATAATGCGTTTTCTGGATACACTGTGCTTTTTCAGCATTCAAAGATTGATGGCACCGTGTCAGAGCACTGGCTATGAACTTAACAAAAAAAGTTATCAATCGTTCTTTTCATGTTTTCTTATTACCCACAGCTACATCCACTTCTGTCAGGCCTAGGCTGCTCACTAGGGCTGGGTATCATCACTGATTTCTATAATCCATTCGATTCCGGGTCTCAAAGTCCTGATTCTATTCAATTTAGCCTCAGACAGTCAGAAATATTATAATTCTGATCATTTATCAGTACTGATACATGTGAGACTTCATCAGAATTGTGAACATCACAGAAGATGCCTTTGTGTGAAAGTAACTGAGAATAAAACACAGAAAAACATGAAGGAGATTTTTCTGGCCTGGCTTTTTATAGCAGATAACCGTCGGTGAAGTTTGGTTGGAGAGAGACAAAACCTGCAGCTCAGAATCAGCGCAAAAAGACGTAAACACAGAGCGGACCCAACGCATCAGAATCGCTGAGCTCCGACAGCGTGTCCGCCTACGGGCCGTCGGGTGAGAAAGCCGAGAAAGAGAAAGCTGATTCTGATGCGTCGGGTCCGTTCTGTGTTTACGTCTTTGTGTGGAGTCCGTTAACCTGCTCTCATTTGCTGTTTGGTGGTTGTTAAAATGGTTTTGTGAGCTTTAATCTGAGAATCTGGCGTTTCTGGTAAAACACATTTATATTTAAAAGTCGATTCAGGATTTAATGAATCAATATCGCTTTATTCAAGCTACTCACCTCCCACTTCCACCTGCACTTCCAACTGGACCACGGCCAATCAGAGAGGTCCCGCCCCTGACTATCTCTGATTGGTTTAGTCCATGATAGGGGCATAATGTGTGTCTGTTGTTGACCACACGGAGAGTTGCAGAGATTTTTTTTTTTTTGTTACCCGAACAGTTGGTCGCAGTGGTGCGACCCAATATTTTTTTTAGTCGCACCATTGAAAAATTTGGTCGCACTCTAGAGCCCTGACTGGTGATCCAAAGTGGACAGGATAAACAATCCTCGGTTTCCAGGTGAACAATTAAAGGACTACCTATGAAAAAAGCTGAAAACTGGTGATTGACTTATGAGCTACTTAAATATATTAGTGGGTTACCTAGGCAACTGAAATACTCAAAGGTGACCTGCCATCAGCTTCAAAGATATGGGCAACAAACTAACTGCTTCCAGTGTGGATGCAGTTTTAAACAACATAAAAAGCTGCTAATAATGGGTTCACAAAAATCTTTGTAAAACATGGTTCCTAATTCTTAGCGACTGCTACCCATAGTGTTATCTTCTGAGCCACTGTAGCTAACGAGCTAGCCTCTAGCAGCAAACTGCTGCTCTTCAGTCACAGCAGCTTTTTTGACTTTTTCGACTTCTCTATAAAGAGTTGCAGAGGAGAAAAAAGCCCCAGAGTCTCACTAACAGTGTATTTGCTTAGAGAACACTGGATTTAAACATTACATAAAATACTGCACTGTAAGATAAACTCATGGCTTATGTCTGTGAAGCATTTTGATTTTTCACATAAGTTTACACCTGAACAGAAAATCTTTGATAACTGTCCCCCCGCCCCAAAGTTAAGCTAATTTTGAGTATATTAGCTACAACAGTGTACTACAGCTGATAAGGATGTTGAAAAAACAAGGCACAGAAAAGCCACGCAAACTTGGAAGAGTTGACCTGATTTATACAAACTGAAATGGCTTGCAGTGGACAGATGCAAGGTCATCGATGTCTACATCCTTGTGCTGTATAGTAAGAGGGCTGATCAGCTTGTTTCACTAACTCATCTACAGAAGGCAGAGGGTACAGCAGATTTCGACTTTTTTTCAAAATAAAAGTATGACATTATTCTCAAAATCATCAATAGTATTTTTTTCTTAGTGTAGCCCTAAAACTCCTTCAGAACAACACTATGAGGGCTGATAGCTTTCATTTTTAACCTGGAGATGACTGCAGCTTACAACACCCACCTTAAAGGCAATCCTCTGCCCCACCTGTGGAGGAGCAGCTAACAGGGGCATGGAGTTGTAGTCCTGCTTGGGTACACTCACAGCTTCATTCTATAAATGGAGACAAAGTCAAGAATGCTTTTTAATTCATTTTACTTGAGAGCAGATATTACATTTAAATTTTAGGCTTCAGATACAGACAAACCTGCAGGATCACTGACGTGTTGGTCAGTGAATCATTCTGGTAAGACGGCTCTGTGGCTCCGTTATAGCTGGACCCAAAGCTGCTACTGTTCCCTCTGCTTGCTCCTCCTCTACCCCCACCCGTAACACTTGCTCCCTGACCACCGCCACATCTGGCTTTCCCTCTGCCGCGACCTTGCCAAGGAGACTGAATAGCTATGCCACCTCTGGGCTGCTGCAGCGGCCTTCGTATCACCAGCTGGATCTCGTCTTCACTGTCCGAGTTGGAGCCCTTTGCTGCTGTATGAGGTGGCTCGGCTATGCTGGCGGGCTGTTCTGGATCATCGTTTGTAGGCTGCGGGGCTGAAGGAGCCCGACTCGATTCTGAGCTGGCAGCCGTGGTTTTTAAAGGTTTGTTTCTGGGCTGGGTTTTCACACTGGCAGCCTCATCAGGAGAAGACTCTGTTTCTGAAGAGGATGACGACGACAGTTGAGGTTTTTTGGGGGCAGGTTTTGTGTTTGATGGGACCTTGGAGGGAGCAGGAGTGGAGGTGGGTGTTTTTGTTGTTTTTTTGGCTACGACATCTTCATCACTGCTGCTACTACTGGAATCTGAAGAGGAGGCTTTTTGTGGTTTTGATGCTTGGAGCTTCTTGGTGCTTTTACTCAGCCGGCTGACAGCAGCTGGAACCTTTGGGAGATCAGCTGGTTTGGGAGAAGCAGGAGCACCTTTTTCCTTTGGCTTCTTCTTCTTCTTCTCTTTCTTCTCTGTGGGTTTTCCCTGTACATTCTCATTCTGGTCATCACTTGCCACTAGGTTGGCACCGTCTGTCATTCTGTCCTCATTATTTTTCTTCCTCTTTTTCTTCTTCCATTCGACACTCACTCCATTTTCTTCTGGCACAGTGTCTTCTGTGGCTCGCCGTCTCTTTCTGCCGCTTTCGCTTGCCGCATCTGGATGACTGCTGTATCCATTCAACTCATTCATCCAGCCCACCTTCACCCTGACACAAAAACAGAACACATCTTAAAGGAATAGTTGAACATTATACAATTGATTTATTATGTCAAATTTCCTTGACACAAATAAAAAAAGGTCAGCGGCAAACTATCCAGGGTGTACCCTGCTTCTCACGGACGGACAGATGACAGAAATGAACGTCAAACCTGTTTACTTACCTAGTTATCCAACCCTTACAGGGAAGTTGGAACCTTAAGACACACTCTTGATGACACAGGCTAACACTGAGAAACAGCAGGCAACCACAAAAGCACATTTAACCCTACACATGATTTAGAATCAGCAGTCTGCCCAACATGCAGATCTCTGTGTTGTGACAGGAAACCCACACAGATCTGAACCCCAGAACCATCTCATCGTCAGATGACAGTGCAGAATACTGAAAAACTGACTGTTGTAAAGCATACAGCATTTGGTTTGTTGTAGCTTTTGAACTAACAAAATGAATATGTGTGCATTTAAATATTGTGTTGCTTATGTTAAGACTTGAGGTGTGTTGGTCATTTGAAGTATGTGACATTGGTGCATACTTCAAATTAGGTTCAGATTAGATTAGTACAGACTCAAGACTCTGGGTGACAGGAGAATAAATAGTGCCACAAATTTTGGAAAATTAAGTCTACATGAAGTTTGTTTCAAATCCACACTTCACTCAATAGCCCTGTGCCAGATACACGTGTTTCGTTTTTGCAAACAGAGCCTAAGAATAGATCACATTGAAAGGATGTTTTGGTTGTATTTTATTAACGTTTTTTTCCCCTTTATGACGACAAAGTGTCTAAAAAATCACGATATACCGTGCAATGATCCAGGTTTTTGTTCATACCACCCAGAGCTAGGCAAGCAAGCAGCGTCCACATGTTTAGACACATGTTGTAACTAAATAACTCGTATTAAATATTCCAGGATCTGTCGGCGCTTTGAAAGTTACAACTAACAAAGCACGCGCACCTGACGCTGTCGTTGTCCCGCACCACGTAGATGCTCTCCGTGTGCGGCAGGTAGCAGTCTTCTATGAACAGGCTGAGGATGCTCCCGCCGCTGAATTCAAACTTCTCCCTGATGACGCTCTCCAGGTCGGCCACCACGCGACACACGTTTAGGTCCACGAGCAGCCAGCACATGCGGCAACCGACGACAGCCGGCGGCGGGTAGTCAAAGTACAGGCGCAATCGGATAAAGTTGTTACTGTGGGCAGCCATGACGGCTACAGCACCAAAACACGCCGGCTGCTGTACTCCCTCTGCGAGCTCAAAGACGACACTTCCGCTCTTCAAAATAAGAGTGCAAACTCAAATGCATTTCATTTCCCTATTCAAAGAAAAGATTACTATAGTAATAATAACTCTGTAATGACAGCTATACCCACATCATATCAACTTATCACGTATTCGTTTGTAGTCTCAGACTTTTATTTTAAATTATCACTTTTCAACGGAAGTGAGGCGCACGTGTTTGGCGCTGTCAATACCCTCGTTTACAATATTGACCTCTGCTGGCGTGGAGGAAGTACTGAATTATTACAGAGCTCCATCGCAGCCAAATGATCGAGAAATATTCACCAGAGGCTCTTGTCGTAGCTTAAAACTAAACTCAAACTGAACTGTAAAAATGACTTGAATAAAAGCTTATCTTCATTCTTCTTGGGATTTTTTTTTGTTAAAGTCCTTAAAACTGACTTTATGACTCATTCAAGCATTAAAAATGCACATAACTAACGGGTTGAACCAATGGTCTGTCTACACATAATAGACAACTTATATCAGCATGGTTATCAGATTTTCCTTAAAAAACGAAAAAGGAAAACATTAGGACCAAAGAAAAAGTGGCAAGCCTAGAACACTGTCTACATCAGATGACCAGTTTCTGGAATCCATGTCTGCTAGAAATAGGAAAAATCCAGCAAGCCCTGGAAAAATAAAAAAGAGATATATTAAGACCTTGATCCATCTACTCTTGGCCAAAGTCTTGTCGGAAATGGTCTGAATGAAAAGGTCGCTGTTAACAAGCCATTCCTAAGGAAGGGTAAAGGCTGCAGTATGTCATAGTACACAAAAACTGGATTGAAAATGAGGGGAAACAAGTCAAATCTAAAATGGTTCTAACTATTACCAGCGTGTATGTCTCTGTAGGACACAGTAGGAGAGTCACTTTTATCCTGATACAGCAGTTCTGCACCTAAACTCTGAGCCTTTCCTGCCTCCTTGCCGTTTCTTTTATAACTGAACTGCTCACTTTGTCTGAACTGTGTGCATTTATATTGATGCTTTATGTCTGTCTTATGAGGTGCAGTGCTCTCTGTGCCTGTTTTAATTGTTAATTGTCCCTTGGGGGTTTCTGGGATTTGAAATGAATGTTAGATCAAACTCATCGTCTTTTCTTCTTTTCTTTTGATGTTCATTGAGGTTTTTCAGAGTCCTTAAGTCACTTTACTCCCTTCAGTGCTCTGAGGTTATTCTAACTCTACTCTGTGACGCAATATTTAAAAAAATGTGTCGGTCAGCTGACCACGGGTTTGGTCATGTGACTTCTCGTTGCAGTTGAAATTATGCGGAGCCTTTACAGCTAGACACTTTAACGATGGGTTCCTTCCGAGTAGACTTTATTTTGTGTTTCTTACTCAGCGTTGTGCTGTCTAAAGGTAAGATATCCGCACTGTGGACGAGGCTCTTACAGACTTCTCGGGGTTTTTTTTACCTCCCACTTTGACTTCAAAACGAAAGTAACGTTTTGATCGCTCATCACAGACTGGTTTATTGTTTCTGGTAGAATGACGATGTAACACTGTCACACTGTAACCGAACACCAAGTTAACAAAGTGGATGTGATTGAATTCTGCGCAGGGCTCCCCTCTGCTCTGCGGAGCAAAGAAGCCTGGAACTATGTGGAGGTGAGAGACGGGGCCCACATGTTTTGGTGGCTCTATTATGCTGACAGTGTACAAGCCCAGTACAAGGACCTGCCTCTGGTCATGTGGCTGCAGGTAGGACTTCGTGATTTTTGTTTTCCACCTTAACTGGGTTTCCAGCGATGTCAGCATTTCAATCAAACTTCGTCCCATTTACGAACATTTTACGCGTGTTTAGTCGTTTAGTATCAGTCCCATCACGTTTAGACCAAATAAACTGTCAATGAGATTTTCTTTTTACACGAATAAATAAATAACCTATATAGGAATTTAAACTGTGAATTCCTAACTTTGCCTGCAACTTCCCCCACGACCTTATGCTGACAGCTTAAAAAGTTATTTTTCATTTAGGCAGTAGGCTGTCTACAGTCTGCACCTACAATACCTGCACTGTCTGTAGGGTCTCATATATCTTTGTAGTTCATTCAAGTTGAAGCATGCAGAAGTTTTTTTGTACTATTAGTTGAAGACTGGAAAGTGGGGGTCAGTGTTGTCTGTATGTTTCTGAGGGGGAACAAAAGTCCACAAGACTAATAATGCTTCAAGTATTTATGTCTTATTTAGTGATTCTCATCCCATATAACTGTCTGTCTTGCCCGTTGTATGCAAACACTGATTGAATAAATAATAAAGTCCACAGGAAGCTAAGAAATCCCCTGAAGCTGTTCGCTGAGCATCATTAATCACTTAACAATCAGGTCTGTGACAAATCGAGCACATGCATGGTTGCATTCTCAAACATGTGCAGCATCATGCTACCATTCCATCTTCCTGTACAGTGATGTCTGCAGGAAGTTGTGATGTTCAGAGATTGTGTCCCCGTCTCAAATGATCAGGCCTTTGGTTAAAAATGGAATGGGGCTTAGACTGAGAGGTGGTAAGAGTGAGTAATGGCAGTGTTGTTTTTATTTCTAACCACAAAAGAGGAACAATTATGGTCTAATTTTAAACTTTCCACTTTATGACTTTGTATTGCATTATTTTTCTGATCCCACCCCCTGCCACCAAAAACAAACAAACAGTAATAGAGACGTGTACTTTAATAATAATAATAATAATGGATTAGTTATATATAGCGTTTTTCAAGGCACCCAAAGTGCTTAACAATGCCACTATTCATTCACTCACATTCACACACTGGTGGAGGCAAGCTATGGTTGTAGCCACAGCTGCCCTGGGGCAGACTGACAGAAGCGAGGCTGCCATATCGCGCCATCGGCCCCTCTGGCCAACACCAGTAGGCGGTAGGGTAAAGTGTTTTGCCCAAGGACGCAACGACCAGGACAGAGAGCCCGGGGATCGAACCGGCGACCTTCCAGTTACAGATTTACTTTAATGGATTTACTTTAATGGCTCGTTTAATACGAATGTGGCTTGTGCTGAGTTAAATGGCAAATATCACAATGTTTACCTGTGTGTGTGTTTTAGGGTGGCCCAGGAGGATCTGGAACTGGCTTTGGCAACTTTGAGGAAATTGGACCCTTGACCAGAGATCTAGAGCCCAGAAAAACAAGCTGGGTAAAGATTTATTGTAACTGAAGAGTGCTTCAAAGAAAGTATAAATGAATAGATTAGCATGCTGACGTGTGTGTGTGTGTGTGTGTGTGTCACCTTTAGGTCCAGGCAGCCAATTTGTTATTTGTAGATAACCCTGTGGGCACTGGCTTTAGCTACACAGATAGGCCAGATGCCTATGCTACCAATGTGTCCACTGTAGCCTCAGACATGCTGGTGCTGCTCAAACACTTCTTCTCAGAAAAGCCTGAGTTCCAGGTATGTCCATTATTGCATTTTTAATTTTTTTGCCTGTTTGTCAGAAAGATGGGCTCATCAAACGCTGTCTAAACACTAAAGTGACTCCAAAACACATTAGTATTAAAGGACCTAAAGTGTACTGTTCTGTTCTTTTCAGAGCATCCCCTTCTACATTTTCTCTGAGTCATATGGAGGGAAGATGGCAGCTGCTATCTCCTTAGAGCTCAGCAAGGTGAGGTGACTTATTTTGGGATCTTTCTGTTGTCCTTGGCACAGCATTCAGTTCAGTGTGAGCTCCCTGCTATTGGAAAGTCCCAGTAATAAAGATGTCATGTGATAGAAAAGGGAAGTAGCGACAACGTGACGTTTAAAGAAAAAAAAACCTGTCTGACAGCTTGTAAAGCCGATTCTTCTGGAGAATTAAGCAATAACTTTTATTGTAGTTTGTTTTATTTTTTTAGCTGGTCACATTTTTTATATTATTTTATGAGAGAGAGATATTTAGAGCTGTTAATGATTTATATTCTGTTTAAAGCACATTGATTGAGTTAAGGAACATGAAATGTGCTTTATAAATATAGCTGACATTAGCAATGTTAAATTGATAGGTATGCTGTATGAAATCAGATTATGATGGCCATTTGTACCACCAGTCAAAAGTTTGGACACACCTTCTCATTTAATGGGTTTTCTTTATTTTCATGACTTTTAACATTGTAGATTCTCCCTGAAGGCATCAAAACTATGAATGAACACACATGGAATTATGTAGTAAACAACTCAAAGGATGTTTTATATTTTAGATTCTTCCAAATATCCACCCTTTGCTTTGATTACTGCTTTGCACACTCTTTGCATTCTCTCGATGAGCTTCATGAGGTCGTCACCTAAAATGGTTTTTCAACAGTCTTGAAGGAGTTCCCAGAGATCCTGAGCACTTGTTGGTCCTTTTGCCTTCATGCTGCGGTCCATCTCATCCCAAACCATCTCCACTGGGTTTAGGTCAGGTGACTGTGGAGGCCAGGCCTCCATCACTCTCCTTTTTGATCAAACAGTCCTTGCACAGCCTGGAGGTGTGTTTGGTGTCGTTGTTTTTGAAGAATAAATGATGGTCCAATGAAACACAAACCTGATGAGATGGCATGCCGCTGCAGGATGCTGTGGTAGCCATGCTGGTTCAGCGTGCCTTCAATTTTGAACAAACCCCCAACTGTGTGACCAGCAAAGCACCCCCACACCATCACCTCCTCCTCCATGCTTCACAGTGGGAACTTCATTTCACCTTTTCTGCTTTGCACAAAGAAATGGTGGGTGGAACCAAAGATCTCCAATTTGGACTCATCAGACCAAAGCACAGATTTCCACTGGTCTAAGGTTCATTCCATGTGTTTCTCGGCCCAAAACAAATCTCTTCTGATTGTTGCTTTTCCTTAGTCGTGGTTTCTTAGCAGCTATTTGACCATAAAGGCCTGATTCACACAGTCTCCTCTGAACAGTTGATGTAGAGATGAGTCTGCTACTGGAACTCTGTGTGACATTTATCTGGGCTCTAATCTGTTAACTTGAGATTTCTGAGGCTGGTGACTCGGATGAATTTATCCTGAGCAGCAGAGGTGACTCCTGGTCTTCCTTTCCTGGGGCGTCCTCATGTGAGCCAGTTTTATTAAGGCACTTGATGGTTTTGCGACTGCACTTGGGGACACATTCAAAGTTAGCAATGTGTTGGACTGACTGACCTTCAGTTCTTAAAGTAATGATGGGCTGTTTCTCTTTAATTAGCTGATTGGTTCTCGCACTAATATGAATTCTAGCAGTTATCAAATGGGGCTGTCAGCTGTGTACTAACATGACTTCTGTCCAACACAATCTCTCTGTCTCAACCACAATAAGAAGGCACACAATTCCACAAATGAACCCTGACACAGCACACCTGTGAAGTGAAACCATTTCAGGTGACTACATCATGGAGCTCACTGAGAGAAGGCCAAGGGTTTGCAGCCCTGTCAACAAAGCAAAGGGGTGGTTACTTTGAAGAATCTGAAATATAAAACATATTTATTTATCAATATTTTTCTTTGTTACATCATTCCATGTATCTTGCTTCATATATTTGATGTCGTCAGTATGTATCTACAATGTAGAAATTAGTAAAATATAAATAAAACCATTCATTTGTGTCTCTCATCTGTTTATAGGCCATAACCCAAGGGACAGTCAAATGCAACTTTTCTGGTGTGGCACTTGGAGACTCATGGATTTCACCACTGGGTCAGTATCAGATATTAAGTATCAACACCATGTGCCAAGAAAGACTTCATTTTAACCATAGGATGAGAACAGATGGCAGGTTTTTGCTGTTGGGGTTAAAAACTTCAAGCAAGGCTGAGTGAATTTCTGTTGATACAGTGGGAGTGTTTATCTTGAATACACTTTTGTTTCATCCACAGACTCTGTTATGACATGGGGACCATATCTCTACACCACTGTAAGTAACACACCATAGACTGCATATATGAACCTGTCTTGATGTCACCAGTTGGTACAATCCTGCATTTTCACCATTGTGATCTTGGCGTTTTAAAACCGGATGTGATGAGTGAAACATGGATCTGACTGAAAAACGTTGCGAGCTCATTGGCTACCACTTATCATTGGGTTCTTTTTCCTTTAGCATAATCGGTTTATCCTCCTTTCTGTCTCTAATAGTGATCACAACTTACTAAATGAACTCCATTTTGCATTCACTATGACCTGAAATTAGCATCTAATCTCAACAGTGTCATCATTTACAAAAAATGATGACACTGTTGAGATTATGAAGCTACGATGATCTTTCATATACAGTGTATGTAACACACAGGTAAGAGTCTTTTTGTCCATTGTGTTGAGCTTCCATATAATTCTGTGTGCAGTCCCTCCTGGATGATTACGGCCTGGCAGATGTCAGTAAGGCAGCAGAGGCAGTGAAGCAAGCCGTGGAGCAGGGCCAGTTTCTTAAAGCGACTGAGCTGTGGTCTATGACTGAGTCTGCTGTAGAGCGGGTTTGTACAACACTACATCATTTGGAGAAAATGCTTGCTGGATATTTAATGTATTGTCTAATCTTAAATTGCTTTATGGAAGTGGTGTTCCATCGGGGCAAGCAGGGCAAGCAGTGCTTGTCTAGTAAAATCTACCAACAGACATTAATTTAAACATACAAAAGAGAAAGCGTCTCTCCTTTCATCTCAAACAACCTTGTCGTAAAACTTCTCACCTGTTTGCATTTTTCTTAAAGTTACTGCCATCTTGTGGCCATAGTTGGTTCATGGCTCTGGAAGCAGAATTAACTCCGCTTGACTCCATTCTTTGGAATCTGCATCGGCCAATGTTTTCATGGGCAAATCTGTGTCCCAATAAAAATAGCTTCAGCCTGTCAAGCTGAGAAGCCATGTTTGCATATGTACATCATAAACTTCTACTCTCTGACTGATAGTGGAAACTGATATGATCTCTTCAACAGTGTTATAAGATAGTGTGTGTGTGTGTATGGAATCACAGTTGCTTTTATTCTGTTATACATGCATAACCTGTTTAACTGAGATGACTATTAGTACAACTATATGGTCACCTTTGGCTAGGAGCATACACACTGAAGATATGTTATATTTCTGTGTAAACAAAATGTTAATAAAGTAGTTTTAGCCATATTTATGTATTGTTTTGTCTTATTTTTGGTTTTCCTTAAGAATACCAATGGAGTCAACTTCTACAACATCCTAACTCAGAGTTCAGATGAGAAGCTCACCTCTTCTGCAGGGCTGGACTTTATCAGTAAGACTCTGATCTAAATGATTCCATCTAGTCAGTAAACTAGACCACATGGGTTTGGTGATTTTAAAATAAACCTGTCCTACTTAAGTCTAAATGAAAAGTAAAAAGTAAAAAAATAATTTCTTCGATGACTATCTACTGATGCTCCTCCTACTTTATACCAGGTCTGCAGAAACATCGTCACATTCGCCCCCTCCACAGCCAGTCCCTGAGTCAGCTGATGAATGGACCAATAAGGAAGAAGCTGGGTATCATTCCTGACAATGTCACATGGGGAGGTACGATTTCTTGAAGTGAAAGATCAAGGAACTGTTTGTCCTTTCATTTTAGATGCTTGAAAATACTAAACATTATAAAACCTTGTTCCCTCTCCTGTTTTTGCTGTGACCTCAGGTCAGGCTGATGAGGTCTTCACTAACATGGCACAAGACTTCATGAGGCCAGTCGTGGACATAGTTGACCAGCTGCTGACTGCTGGAGTTAAAGTCACAGTCTACAATGGACAGCTTGATCTCATCGTGGACACTATGGGTTAGTTACTCAGTAAATTACAAAGATGGGTGACGCACCAAGTACAGGGTGGGCCATTTATGTGGATACACCGTGATAACATGGGAATGGTTGGTGATATTAAAGTCCTGTTTGTGGCACATTAGTATATGTGAGGGGGCAAACTCCTCAAGATGGGTGGTGACCATGGTGGCCATTTAGAAGTCGGCCATCTTGGATACAACTTTTGTTTTTTCAATAGGAAGAGGGCCATGTGACACATCAAACTTATTGGTAATGTCACAAGAAAAACAATGGTGTGCTTGGTTTCAACGTAACTTTATTCTTTCATGAGTTATTTACAAGTTTCTAACCCCTTATAAAATGTGTTCAATGTGCTGCCCATTGTGTTGGATTGTCAATGCAACCCTCTTCTCCCACTCTTCACACACTAATAGCAACACTGCAGGAGAAATGCCAGCACAGGCATCCAGTATCCGTAGTTTCAGGTGCTGCACATCTCGTACCTTCACACCATAGACAATTGCCTTCAGATGACCCCAAAGATAAAAGTCTAAGGGGGTCAGATCGGGAGACCTTGGGGGCCATTCAACTGGCCCACGATGACCAATCCACTTTCCAGGAAACTGTTCATCTAGGAATGCTCGGACCTGGCACCCATAATGTGGTGGTGCACCATCTTGCTGGAAAAACGTGCCAGCTTCAGTGCATAAAGAGGGAAACGCATCATCATGTAGCAATTTCAAATATCCAGTGGCCTTGAGGTTTCCATTGATGAAGAATGGACCCACTATCGTTGTACCCCATATACCACACCAAACCATCACTTTTGTTGTTCCAACAGTCTTGGAGGGATCCATCCAATGTCGGTTAGTGTCAGACCAATAGCGGTGGTTTTGTTTGTTAACGTCACCATTCACATAAAAGTTTGCCTCGTCATTGAACAAAATTTTCTGCGTGAACTGAGGGCCCTGTTCCAATTTTTGTTTTGCCCATTCTGCAAATTCTGTGCGCCGATCTGGGTCATCCTTGTTGAGATGCTGCAGTAGCTGGAGTTTGTAAGGGTGCCATTTGTGAGTAGCTAATATCCGCCGAAGGGATGTTCGACTAATGCCACTCTCCAGTGACATGCGGCGAGTGCTACGCTGTGGGCTCTTGCTGAATGAAGCTAGGACAGCCACTGGTGTTTCTTCATTAGTGACAGTTTTCTTGCGTCCACATTTTGGCAAATCCAACACTGAACCAGTTTCACAAAACTTAGCAAGCAGTTTGCTGACTGTAGCATGGGAGATGGGTGATCTCGTAGGATGTCTTGCATTGAAATCTGCTGCAATTACCCGGTTACTGCGTTCACCAAGCACACCATTGTTTTTCTTGTGACATTACCAATAAGTTTGATGTGTCACATGGCCCTCTTCCTATTGAAAAAACAAAAGTTGTGTCCAAGATGGCCGACTTCTAAATGGCCACCATGGTCACCACCCATCTTGAGGAGTTTGCCCCCTCACATATACTAATATGCCACAAACAGGACTTTAATATCACCAACCATTCCCATGTTATTACGGTGTATCCATATAAATGGCCCACCCTGTCTATGTCCCTGTTGAGTCTAATCACCTGGATCTTTGTCTTCTCACAGGTCAGGAACTGTGGGTGAAGCAGCTAAAGTGGGAGGGGATTCGTAATTTTAACGAGCTTAAATGGACTCCCCTCGATGATCCTGCCACCCCGGGCGTTACTGGAGCTTTCTGCAAGACTTTTAAGAACTTTGCCTTTTATTGGATTCTCAAAGCTGGTCACATGGTAAGCTAGAATGAGTCAGTTGATGAAATGTAGATAAATAGAACCTAATTTCTTTTTATTAATATTAATATTTAACATAAAATGTCATCTTTTTGTCTGTCCTCACAGATTCCTTCAGATCAGGGACCTATGGCCTTGCAGATGCTGAAGATGATCACCCAGCAGGCCTGAACACCTTTCTCTGATCCAAGCTGGAAGTGCACTGACAATCATAATGATCACATTATTTTTTAAAAAAATATATAAATTTAACTCCCTGCTAAACAAACTCCAAAGTGCAGTTGATTACAATACTGTGTAACATTTTAACCCAATAAAAAGCAATAAAGACACATTTGTTTCATAAAGGCTACTTTGTTGTCTTTATTTAAATGTTGTACAGAGTGTCAAATAACAGTTGTACAGTACACAGTCCTGAGCCACCCCTCATTTTATGAAATGGGGAAACGGATGCAGTGATTTATTGAAACGTGTAAACAAATGGAAATGCTGCATATAAAGCAAAAACAGTTTATTCTTCAGCAGTCTGAACTCTGTTAGGTAAGCATTCATGAAAGTTCTTTAAGTAGAAGAAGAAAGACATCCTGAGGTGCTTCTTGGGATCTTAGTTGCCTTTTTTGTTAAGATAATCCCACACTGCTTCAGTAATGAGGATGTTGAGGATCTTCGTGTGTGTGTGTGTGTGTGTGTGTGTGTGAGAGTGTGTACACACGTGTATTAATATTTTTGTGGGGACCAAAAATTGGAAGTTTACTAAACTTATGGGGAACAAAATCCCAGCTCCTACAAGTTTGAAGACATTTTTGAGGCTCAAAATGTGGTTTTAGTGTCAGGGTTATGATTAAGTTTAGGCATTCATTTTTGATGGTTAGGGTAAGCAGCTAGGGAAAGCATTATGTCAATGTGATGTCCCCACAAGGATATGAATACACGTGTGTCAGTGTGTGTGCCATTGTCAATCTGAACAATTAAGCTGCTGTCAGTCTTTTTTTTTAATGCTGTATGGTGACTAACAATCTAATGGTGTTTTACTACAATAATAATTCCATAAATTGTGTTTTGGTTTTGACAAGCTGCTGCTGCATAAAGACAGTTTAAAATTGGTCCTTTGCTAAACTGTCTGTTGTGTATGAACACTAAACTAGTTCATCCCTTGAGTTGGTTCCTTTTTTATGCTTGAATGGTAAATGGCCTGCATTTGTATAGCGCTTTACTTAGTCCCTCCGCTTTACACTACATGCAGTCATTCACCCATTCACCCACCCACAGATGAGCATTTATACTCGGTTAATGATTCGTGGTTAAGAGGCTTGACAAAAACATTCTGAAAATAGTCAGGTACAGCCTCAATTCACATTTCACAAGATGTTTGACATGTTTCTTTAAGCTTCTACTACACTGGGATGAGATTGGTGATTACATCCCTGATGCACACTGATCTTGAAACAAATTAAGGCATTTCTCCACAATCTGCTTCACAGGTGTGATAGTAACAGTCGTAGCATGAGAGTAAATGAAGATGCTACTGGTTGGTATTTATGTAAAATTCATTTCGAGGAATCCTTTGTGTAGCTGAAGCTTCTTCTTCCCCAGTGGCTCTCTGGGACTGGGAAACCCATCTTGATCACTGGCTCCACCACCAGCTCCAACAGGCCAGGAGGCTCTGGCACTCTCAGCTCCGTCACCCTGAACAAATTGGAATACGAGCGACCCACCAGAACCAACTGACCGGGGGGGATGCTGGGATGAGGTCCTCTCAGCTGTCGCCAGTACACCTTGAAGTGACGTACGAGGTTGCCAGGGTAGTCCCAGCGCAGAGTGGCGTTGAGGAGTGAGGTTCCAGCCCCATGCAGCCACACCACGTCATCAATGCACACACCTTGAATCCTGTCTGGGGGCACCTGCAGGCTAGCTACATCCAAGACCTTGTAGAAAGAGACAAATAAGAAACATGCTAGAACTCGATTTAAGTTCAAATTTTGAATAGATTACGTCTCAAAGAAAACTGGTAACCTTACTGCTGACATTGTGTTAGTTGGCAAAAAACCTCTTTCCATCATTTCTTTGTCTGTCTTGAAACCTGTTCATTTAATCTGCTTCAAACTTGGAGAGTGTATTCTCCCAGTTTAATCTCAAGTGGACTGGAATAAACATATTTATCAGTAACTTTACATTTGTCTTCATGTCATGTGTGGCTAATAAAATGTGTACCAAATACCACAAAATAACCCCACACAAGCCCAGTGTGTAGGGCTTATTTTTTGTTGTTTGCCTTATGCTTTTATTTTGTTGTACTAATGTAAGGTGACCTTAAAGGTCTTTAAAGGCGCCTATAAATAAAATGTATTCTCATTATTATTTATGGATCCAAGCTTACATTCTAATCTCTAACAGCAGGCACAGAGTAATACATCGAGGAGTACTTGCTCCCACTGTCTCACCATGAGTTCTCCCAGCCTGCAGCTGAAAGGCCTGTCCTCAGGCTGTCCGATGCATTCGATCTTCACACAAACTTCCCGAAGAGTGCAGCCGTGAAGCTCCAGCTGTGAACACCTGCTCACAAACATGGGGAAAAAAATAAGTCCAAGAACTTCAACTCTTTGGAGAAATTAAAATCACTCAACTGTTAGCGCTCCACACACCTCATGGTCCAACCATTGTGGTTCAAGTTTCCACATAGCTGAGTGAACTTGTTCACTAACTGGTGCTCGTCATCCAGTACTTCAGGGGATACACTGTTAACTATAGACACACAAAAACACCCAACAACGACTCGGCTTGCTGTGTGATTTGGAGGCAGGATCACAAACCTTCAATAAATGATGAAGTATCAGCAACTGTGTGAAACTAAAGCCCCTAAGCCTGACGAACAGCACTATGTAATAAATTGAGACATTAATAGTAACGTGAGAATGAAGGGCACTTTTTAAAAAAAATAAATATTAATTTCCAAAGGAGAATTTTTATATATACACTGCAAACACCTGTTCACAATATATATATACACACTATGAACTGGTGCCTTTTATAGCACCAGTTCACCTCAGCACACTGTTTTTAAGGCCTGTTGATCAGCATCTTGGAGAACTTTCCACAGTTCTTCTGTGGATTTAAAATGTCTCAGTATCTTCTGTCTCCTCGTGCAATCCCGGACATAATCCCCGATGTTCAGATCAGGGCTCTGTGGGGGCCACACCATCTGTTGCCGGGCTCTTTGTTCTTCTTAAAATAAGATAACAAATATTTCATTTATCCCAGTGTTAGATTTTTTTAATAGCAGTTAAAAATTAAGTTAAACAAATGTACTAAATGGCCTAAATCATGAGGATACTCCTTTATGACTCTGGATGGATGATGTGCTGCTAAAGGAATTAGGGACCAATAGGATGATTCTACAAAGGTTTTGTTTATTGACTATTGGTTTTTGTTTGAGACCTAATGGCCTCGAAGTGCCCATACTGTGCTGTAAACATGTTTAAAGTTCTTTATTTGCAGGTCTGCCAGAACAGGTTTGCACACTGTAATGTTCAATAAACACATTTTGCTGCAACACTTCTTTTGACAAACTCTATATTTTGCCTTCCGTCTCTTTGAGAAATCACAACAGAATCGAGGCATCAAAAGCAAAAAAAACCCATATCTCTAAAGAAATGGAATTATTCTGATTTAAGCGAGAGTTTTGCTTAGCAGAGTGTCTATAAGCCAGACTATTCTCACAATCATACAGTTTAATATTCAAACAGCTCAGTGCCAACGCTGAGGTGTCAACCTGTGGAATCCAGAAACCAATGGATGAGTCTCTTAAGCCATCTTTTGTATACAGTCTATTAGGGATGCAACGATACCAATTTTTTCAAACCGATACGATACCGATACTTGGATCTGAGTACTTACCGATACTGAGTACAAAAATCGATACTTCTACCACACACACACACACACACACACACACACACACACACACACACACAAATGCAATGAATTGGAAGACAAGTTTTATTTTATTCTCTGCCGATAAAAAATAAAATCGTAATAAAAATGACCATAAAAAAAAAAAGTGAAAAATAAGCACTTCTGTTAAATTATTGCAGAGTCTCCACATTGTAATTTAACAAAATATCACTGAACTATTGGCACTGTCTCGAGCTTTCAGAATAATAAATAAACACTTCTGTTTGGAATAAAATAAACTTTTAAATTATTGCAGAGTGTCCAATTTCATATCTTCTCAGCATCGAGTATGCTGAGAAGACGGTGCAATCCTATGTTTTCCACGACCGGCATTGGCTGGTCATCCAGAGAAATAAAATGAGTCAGAGCCTCTGTTATTTTAACTGCCCGTGGATTTTCTCTTGACATTTTTTGTTGCTTTTCCAAAACCTGAGTTAAAGTTGGCTGTTCCACACTGCTGACATTTTGTTTAGCCTAGCTACAGCAGCCTCCAGTTTCTCTTTTTTATCTGGAGCCGCCAGTCTCACTCGCCTAACCCTGTGCCTGTTTAGCGTGGGATGTCCCCCTAGTGGCCAATCTAAAAACTACAACAGAAATGACCAGCCACCCTCTGATTAATGAAATAAGTTAGTATCGGTTCACTTTTACGAGTATGAGTACACACACATTTTACAGTATCGGCCCCGATACCCGATACCAGTATCGGTATCGGTGCATCCCTACAGTCTATAGTTTCCAGTAATAGTAATTTCATATAGTGTGGATTGAAACACTGCAAAGTCTAAATATCACACACCACACACCAAAGGAAGGGTCCTTTTTCTCGTTTTTAAAGAGGCACTCGCTGGGTAAACTGTCTATAATGAAACTCAATTAGGTAACAGTTTATAACAACAACCAACAGCCGTACAAACTTAATTTCACACATGAAAATCAGTCAGTTTTTAATGAGTCTGCTCCTTAAATGTTCTCAACTATAATGTAAACCAAACTAAAGCAGAGAGGGTTTTGACTGTGCGAAATGAGTAGTGATTCCCTGTCAGGCTTAATGTTGGTGATTCAAAAAGATTTTTTGAAGGGTCTTAAGAAACTCACGTTGGATTTCCTGGACATCGACGTGTGTGCACTGACTGGCATCAATCGTCTTCAGCTCCAAGGAGACTGCGATCCCAGGAGACGCCTTGTAGATGAGGCTCACCAGTGTACTGGACGGCAGGGGTACATGGATGGAGAAGATGCTGAATCAAGGAAAAAAAAAGAGAAATGAGCTGTTGCATATGTGCCATGGACTGCAGTTCTGAGTTTTCTATGTGAAAATAAGGTAGAAACTAAAACAAAATAAAGCCTCAATCAAACAAACCCACACACTTGGCACAAACTGGAGTGGTGTGGCTTGCAGGGATGAGTCCGTCGAGCAGCAGCGAACAACTTCCATTCCAGGCATCCTTCGGGCAGCCAGAGCTTCTCAGCCAGCCGAGGCCCCCTAGAGTCTGGTGGTAGTACAAAGGCTGAATCTCCTGGGCTGTCAGGTTGAACCAGCTGCTATTTGTCTCATGCTACATACAGAAAAAAAAACAAAGAGTAAAAAATACAAAATTACTCTGCACATTTTTAAACAATGTTAATAAACTAATTCAGCAAATAATACACTTTAATAGGTTTGACAAGTAAACTTTTGAGTAACAAGTAAGCTTTCAGCCGCTTACAGCTTAAAATTGGACTGGATTGGATGAGCAAAAGAAAGTTTAGTGTCATATTGTTATTGGCATTTACACAAGGAGTAGTGCAAAGGTAATACATGAAGCAGTGTAATACATAAATAACGCTTTACTTCAGTACCTGTCCTTGCCAGTAGACGGCATTCCCAAAGCCCTGGCAGAAGGAGGAGACGAAGGGGAGCGGTGAGGCTAGTCGGTGGATGTACAGGTAGTTTGACAGAAGAGCCCAGAACCTGCACACAGGACAGACCATCTCAGTCTTTACACTGACTAACATGCCCCACATCAAGTTTCCACATATTGTCTATGTTTGAAAGATGGACGCTGTGTCCAGTTCTCAGAAGTGTTGCGAATGCACAAGAACCTTAACTTAGCATTTATTCCAACAGCCAGCAAGGGGTGACTGTAAGTCTGAATGTGAAAAAGACCTTCAGCTTCTTCCCCCTATTATGGTTCTCATTAGTGCCCAAAAGTCCTGACAAGTGAGAAGTTACTAGCCTCTCAGTGCACAATCTCACTTCTGCTGCTCACTGTTAAAAAACAAGACAGTGATGGCTAAAGCCTTCAACTAATGGTGCCTACACCCGTCTATAAATACAGTCTGATTTTCTCACAGAGTAGATGTTGCACTAGTCTCACTTGTCTTGATTCTTGCGGAATTCACTCTTATCCTCATGAGTCTCGTATACCCAGCCAGGAGCAAAGATGGCTACAGAGAAGTTGTGCCTTCGAATGATCTCCAGCGCCTGCAGACAACCAAAATCAGACGCTGCACGGTACAAGCACAAGCTGGCAGACACAATTCACCGTTTCTTACCTTATTTGTCTCAAACATTCCTCCTACTACCTCTCCTCGAGCAAACACATCCACTCCAACATAGACGTCAGCTTGGCGGTCTTGGAGCGCCAGGTTCTTCATCTCCACTAGGTTCTCCTCCTTCCAGTTGTAGTTGGTAAAGAAGCCATCACAAGCATCAAAAAACACCCTGGTATGGAGATATTGACACGGATACATAACTGTTTGCCAGGAACTGACAGGCTAGAAGCAATCGTGATCTAAAAGGTCTGACACACTTCTGTTCTCTTTTTCAGTCTTTGTTTTTGATCAGATGCTATAAAGGAAACACGTTTTGTTTTTTTTAAAATCTACCTGTTGGACTGGTTGAGCTCATTCTGCCATTTTAGCTCTCCATTGTCAAGTACACTGTCGTACCACAGCACAAGGCTGCCGGACACTCTCTCGTGCATCTGGTCTGTCAGATAGCGCAGGAACAGCGGCACATTTCGCACTGCAACCTCCTGTAAGCAGAGAGCAGCACGCATGATCCTTCTGCTACAGGTGCAAAGACCGACACTGTCATGCAATCGGTTTACTTTTTCCAAAAGGTAAGCACAAATCAAAGCATACATCAGTAGTACAGTGGTCCCTCGCTATAGCACGCTTCACCTTTCACAGCCTTGCTGTTTCGCTGATTTTTTTTGTGTGCAATTTTGCATGCTTTTTTTTTTTTTTTAAATACACAGCGCATTGTGTTCTGCATCCTGATTGGCTGTAGGCCATTGTCAATCGTGTCGTGTCTCCTGTCCAGTAGAGAATGCGTTCAGCTTGTCAAATTTACATAAATCTTCAAATTTACAGTGTGACTCTGAAGTGCTGCACTGTGCGTTTGTACGTTTTTCTCCCCAACAAACACGGCAATGTCAACGAAACGTTTTATACTGCTGGACTTATTTTTCTACAAAGGTTTGAACTTTAAGAGTCTTTAAACGAGAGACAAAAGTGTGAAAATGTTCATCCCTGTCTGAGAAAAGTGTGTATAGTGAGTAGTGAGTAGTTTTACATTAAAACATCTCTAATAATTGTAGAAAATAACGCTGACTACTTTGTGGATTTCACCTATCGCGGGTCATTTTTAGAACGTAACTCCTGCCATAAACGAGGGACCGCTGTTTATGATTAAATCATTTCTTTGGTCTGCTCCAATAGATGGTAGAGTAAAAGCTAAATACTCACAGCCTGTTATTAATGACAGATGTAGGATTTATTTTTGCTTCTGTGGCTTTTTCAGTGATTTAATAGGTTTTCAATGAGATTGCATAAAGGCTGTCTGTAATCCTTCCCCCCTACATCTACTGACAAAGACTGCTGGCGCTGCCATTTCTGGGAAAACTGTACATTAAGACTTACAGCCTACAATTAAGTATTGTGTAAAAGATGACTAATTCGTCTCAGTCCAGCAGGAGGGGGGGCAACGTTTCAAAAAGAAGTCCTGTTGTATAGAAGTATGTTGGAAAATGGTCCCCTTGGCCCAGGACTCCATAGAGCCTTGAGTTTATACTCTCAGTCATTCATTTCAAATTAAATTAAACAGAAAATAATTTAGGCTTTTTTTCTTTTTTAGATAGTTAAGAATAGAAACTGGAGACAGAGAGAGCGGGAAGATGGAACAAATGGCATCCGGTTGAAGTCAAACCTGCCACTGCATTAAACACAGGTTCATAATGTCAGCTACACTGGCACCCAATATGTTGGCTTTGTAATCATCAGGAACTCCCTGACCTCCTCCTAATCCATGCCATTCCAAGCTATGGTCCTCAATTGGGAAAGAGTGGATTGCCCACTCTGAATCCAGGACAAGTTCATGATCAAGTGCAGGAGTTTATGTACCTGAGGGTCTTGTTCATAAATGAGGGCACAAGCAGCAGAAATGAGCTTCCTCTGAAGTGTGGCTGAGCTCTCCGTTCAAGATAGGATCACGAGTTTGGTCATTAGGAAGGGACTTGGAGCTGCTACTCGTCCACATCTAAATACCACAATTTAATAATAATAATAATAATAATGGATTGGATTTATGTAGCGCTTTACAATGCCACTATTCATTCACTCACACATTCACACACTGGTGGAGGCAGGACGGTTGTAGCCACAGCTGCCCTGGGGCAGACTGACAGAAGCGAGGCTGCCATATCGCGCCATCGGCCCCTCTGGCCAACACCAGTAGGCGGTAGGTGAAGTGTCTTGCCCAACGACACAACAACCAGGACAGAGAGCCCGGGGATCGAACCGGCGACCTTCCTGTTACAGATGCGCTTCCCAACCCCCTGAGTCACGGTCGCCCAATTTAGGTGATTCGGGCATCTGTCTACAATGAGGTGTTGCGAGGAAACCCCAGAATAAACACAGGACACACGGGAGGGATTATATCTCTTGGCTAGCTTGGAAAACACCTGTGAGTACCCTGGATGAGCTGGATGAGCTGACTAGGGGTAAAACTTGGTGCCGGTTGGGAGATGGATTAAAAAATTCGCTGTATTTCCTAAACAGTTTGTTTTAAAGGTGAGCACAGAAGCTTTACTCACACTGAGCTTGTTCTCGATGTTAATGAGCCAGCCGTCAAAGCCAAAACTGTGGCTAATCTGGACAAGTTTATCAGCTACTCTCCGGTACGACTCCTCATCTTTCAGGAAGTCTTCACACATCACAGCTCCATTTATCCACTCTGTGATGAAAGTCCCTGTAGACCACAGCAGTTTCACATTTCAAGACAAGAAAAGATACCAGTTTTCTTTCTGCCAACATACTCCATTTCTTTTAGTATATCCTACATTTAAAATGTATGATGCTATTTCAGACGTACTAAACTGGGTCTGGTTCTGCTTTATTGAGACTTTCTGCTCACCAATAACGATGACTCCATGTTTGTGTGCAGCGTTGGTCCACACAGCAGGAGGAATCGTTACCAGGTGGTGTGAAAAGTAGTTAAAAATATCGATGTACTGCCAGTGGTAGAAAGCATATGGAGCCTCTGCATTTGTGCCCTGAACAAACCTTAGAGAGGAAACAGAACAAAGCCTGTGTGAGACCAGTACAGCAGTGTGACTGTAACAACATCTCCTTGTGAATAATGAACTTGAACCAAAGAAATAAAAGCTTAAGCCACAAGTTTAGGCTGTTCTAGGTAAGGTGTATCAAACTGTAGCATTTACAGTACATGTAGTTGGTTGTAACTGGATGTGTGTTGGGATTTACAAGCATTTTGAATTTTCTTCTAGCTGGGAACAAGTGACCTGACATCTTTTCTCCAGAGGAAGAAAATGTGTCAATCAAATCTGAAATAATTTAAAGTAGTAATGAAACTCTACGCGTTTTAAGGTTATTTTACGCCATGGAGCCTCACTAAAAACTGTCATACATACAAAACTGCCAGTTGCTGCAGTTTTCTTAAGTAGCTATACCATGGTCTAAGGCAGGGGTGTCAAACTCAAATACACAGTGGGCCAAAATTCAAAACTGGAACAAAGTCGCGGGCTAACATTAATATTTATTGAAAAAAAATCTTCCTCTAGATATAAGAATGAATCTTTTCTTATGGACTCAAACAAGTTTTGCTGAAAAACTGAATATGGAACAAGTAAAGCTTAATACTAAACAATATATATATTAGCTGTATAATAACAGTAGGCCAGCTCTAATAGTAATTTGGTATGGCTTCGCGGGCCAAATGTAATTGTAATTCTCCAAATTTGGCCCGCGGGCCAGAGTTTGACACCTAAGGTCTAAGGCATAGTTTGTGGGCTGGCCCTTAGTGTGAATGATGGATCTCAGAACTGGGCAGAGAGGCAGCCTGTAGTCAGTTAGAAGCTAATCAGTTGGATGACCTGGTGTCCAAGAATAATTCAGAATGAATAATTACAGATTGTAATATAATACACTGGTTTTAGGGTGGACCCTTTAGTTATTAAATCAAAGGCAGGGGTTAGTTGTGTTGACCAAATCTTGTCAAAGTAAATTAAAGAACTATTTGTGGCAAAGATGATAAGAGGAGAATATGTCCAATATTGTTGCAGTCTCTCAAGCATACAATAATGCTTAAGAGACTGATGTCCTAAAACAGGAAGAAACTAAAATGCTGTATGTGCCACCAGCTACACACACACACATATGAAACATAGGGTCTATGCTAACTAAAGCCAGAAAGAAATTATGCTTTCAAAAAAATTGTTGGTAAGATAAAAAAGACAAAAACAGCTCTTCATCACCTGTTTGCATGTTTTCTGACCGTCTGCACTGAGACAGAAGCAGCTACTGTCGATGTGTTAGCCTTCCCCGTCACATACGCTGTCTGTGCTTGAAATGCACAGACAGGATAATTTAATTATTAGGCTGCTCCACGGCCTGTTTCCTGTCACGCACGCTGCTGCTTTGGCTGCAGCTCAGTATTATTGTAAAAATATGCCACTTTGACCGTAGGCCTGCTGATATATTGCGAAAGACACTTTGTTTTCTAAAGCTCTCATAAACATAGCTTTTGTTCATGTATAGAATCGATCAGCATTGAGCATGATTGCAGGTGTTAGGGTAAATGAGGCAAAAATGCCACTGACAGTGGTTATATGGAAAAGGACTAATATACAAGGACTGCTGATTCAGCGTGGTCCAAACAATCAGGATTTAACACCATAACACACCCACACACATCCTTTTTGTGCTTAACATGCACGGACAGAAGAAGGTTATTATTTAAAGCTGTTAAAATACGAAGAAAACTATCACACCCTATTATTAAGACAGACAAATATCTGACTTTAATTACAGTTTGTATTTCAACAAGCTAATTAAATATAGATATTTGCCAGGACAACAATTTTAGCTGTACTCGTTACCCCAGTGGCTTTAACCCTTTTTATAAGGTCAGCATGCACAAGGTTTGGGTGCTCAGCGATCATATCGCAAGGTGTCACATCAAGGTCTGTCAGCAAGATTAGCCAGAAATCACCGTGCTGAATCTTATGATTCAGAAACGTGAAGCATAGACAAAGAAAGTGCGTATCACATGTTGGTATGACTCACTCGCTTCATACCTGTCATCAAGGTAGCCACCCATCATGTCATGAGACACCAAGGTCCGTCGCAGACAATGGTCCAGAGGAGGCTCTCGAGGTGCCAAGGGGACGACTGCCACACTGAAGGGGTTTGCCTTACTTCTTGTCCACGACAACAGATCCTCCATCGATTCAAGACCGCAGGTGATTGGTTCAGTGGTGTCAGCATCATAATGTTGCTCTTGAAGACAACAAGAAACAGCATGTACAAGAATGTACAAGATACCAGCTTTAACTCAGATCTTTTTAGACTTGTAACCTTACTAGGAAGCGGTGACGCTGTATACGTGACGACTTCACAAATAACTGAGTCCATGGGCTGATCCAAACAAGATTCCAACCTGATAAAGGATAAGACACCAGGAACAGGTTTGGTTTTTTTAAAATTGGTTTTTAAACTAATCTGATGTGACAGTATTTCCGAAAAAGGTTCCCAGACATCAAAAAGTTTTCTGACAATATTGCAATTAATCGGTTCCCAGACAGAGAAAATTCCCTTAACATAAAAAAGTTGCTCTGGAAGAGTCCTGGAAGAGTCCATCACCCACCGGAAATGAGTCCGAATTTTTGCCGGTGTTGTGCCAGAAAGTGATCGCCTGCCAAAACCTGATTTCCAGTGTTTCCTGGTTTTGATGTGTAATCTCTTTGTGTATGTTGGTAAATAGACTTCAGTGAACAGGGTTTACAAAGGGCTTATATACAAAATGTAAAAATTATATGTTTTTCAAGTATCTTTATAACTCTGTGTTATTGTACTTACATTATAACCAATCCAGTCCTTTTTGTCCACTTAAAATATGTTTACAGAACTGTTGTTATATTTGTTGCAATATCTTCTGTCCTCTTGGCCAGATTGCTCTTAAAAACACATTTTTAACTGGATAAATAAAGGATATATACAAGTCACTGCCAAAAACTGATTACAGCTTTTTGTTACAAGAATGCTGTTTGTGGTTCAAGATGACTTGATATCATTCATACATACATATATTTGACATATGTCTCACATATTATAGACCAACAAGTTATTTATAGCAGTTTAAATACGAGCAATCAGTTTTTGGCAGACGATCATTTTTTGGCACAACAATGTGGACAAAGCTCCCGTAACAAAGACTGAATGGCTAATAGCAATGGGCCGGACACCCCATACTCCCGAAGCATCCCCTATGGGACACTCCAATGCCTTTTCCACACACCCTCAAATATCATTGAGGGGATAAAGAGCTGGTTCAGTGGTCTGCGACCAGGACAAAAACCACCTTGTTCCTCCTGTATCTGTGGTCCAACTAACAAACACTCTCCCTTTCAAACAAACAAACTGTGGTTTATGAAAAAGTCCAAAAACAAAACACAGCTCGGGATCAGTTTAGACAGGTCGTTCCTCCCAGTCACGCTCCTCGATGTCTCCTTGTCGTTGCCCACTCAGTGACTTCAATAAGCCTGGTTACTCTGAACTGTCGGTTTGATGCATAAGCACAGTCAGGGATCGTTCCCTGACCCGAAGGTGCAGGAAAGCAACCTTCTCATCCACCGACGAGAACCCCAATGTATCTGGCATGATCCCCATAAATGATCATTCCCTTCCTGCTTCCTGTACTGTGTCCCGTAGTTTTCTCCTTTCTCTTCTCCTAGGTGAAGACGGAGCTTAACTTGACAAGACAGAAGATCTTGACCGGAAGTTCTCTAACATAACTTTTTTTGGCAACGTGATCGATCATTTCCTATCCTCTCTTTAAGATTTAAAAATCTGTTTTACAAAAGACACCTGACAAATATCTCATAGCATATCAATAAAGACATTTCAAGTGGCAAAAAGGTGATTAATTATAATATCAAACGCAGAGCAGGAAGAATAGCAGACTGTTAAAGATACTTGCAAAACTATTTTATATTTGACGCCATAGGTTATGTTGACTACAGCCTATTTACCAAAATAAATAAAGATATAAGGCATAAAAAAACGTATATCCGGAACTTTTAGGCCTAATTTTCACACAGCAGGCAGAAGGACTCTCCTGACTAAATGTTGTACCTCTTTCCTGCGACACCATCACTTTCCTCTCCGTTCTTTCTTTTCCTTCGTAAAGGAAGCTGGATTTCCTCACCACTCGATGCCATTTCCCTGAATTTCGTGCAGAGAGTAATGAAGTGTCAAGTTATCTGAAGACATGGAAACTGAAACGGCTTTTCAACCAGTGAGGACGTCGTTCTCTCTCATTCTCTCTCAAGTTAATAGGTGGTTGCAGACAGCTGAAAGGTGCTCACCACCACCTAGTGTACAGTGTGTACAACATCATGTTATTAACAAACTAAATCAGCTTGTGCTTTCCTAGTTCTATTTACACCTTCGGCCCCGCCCATCTGGTCCCCTTTAATGACCGTTCCCTTCCCTGCTTCCTGTTTCCCCTTTCTCGTGTATTTCACATTTTTGAAATATTTTTTCCTTTCTTATCCTCATACTATCTTTTCTGCCATAGTTCCATCCTTATCTTATTGATAACTGCGCTTCCTTCACATTTTCCAAGTGGAATGGGTATTGTTATTTCTTTTAGCAAAGCACCTTTTGGTAATTTATCGGCATTTTCATTTCTATTCCAATTTCACAAACTAAAACGACGAAGCTGGACAACGTGGGAGCTGTTTAATATAATGTGATAAAAAAAAAATCTGGTTTGTACTTTTTGATGTCACTATGCTCGATATACGAAACCGTCAAAATCCAGTTGATAACACTCAATTTAAGCCACTGTTAATTACCAAACAGCTATAAAAGAATTGATGATCTAATTTATTTTATTTTTTTAAAACAATTTTTAAGAAACGGGTTAGATTAAACATTAAACTCAGTGCCCGATCAGTAACATTTTGTATTAACGGTTTTATTTTAAAATAAATATCTATTTAGGACTTCTTCTTTTTTTTTTTTACCATGTCATACAGCAAATGACTGTATTTGTTTAATTTGTTTATGAGAAGGTGGACAGCGGCCAGCTGGACAAAAGAGTACATCTTTTGTTTATGTGCAGGACCAGACTCTTTCGCTTTGTAAAGATCAGTCTCTAACGGAAAATACAGGTGCAACAACACAGAGCCCCGGAGAAGGTAAAAATGGCGGCTACGGATCAGGCGAAACCTCACACTCTTGTCCCGTGTGAATGATTTCCATTTATTTTTCATTACACTGTATTTCCGGGTTATTTAAAAGCAAACGTTTTTAAATTTAGCTCTTGTAACAGTTCAAAGTGAAGAAACTACCAAGGCTGGAGATGTGGTTGGGTCCGTTATCGTTAGTGGTATCTGTTGGGAACTCTAGAGCAATAGGCTCTCTGATAAGCGTCCTCCCCCACTTCACCCTGCAGGGAAGTGATGTCAGACACATTCAGAGAAGTGCTGAACAGGGTCTTCACAGAGAGCAGACAAGGCAGCCAGAGGAAGAGAACCAGAGCAGAATCGTAAAAGTAACCTGCTCAAAATCCGCCTTCATCCGTGGAGAATTAAAGTGTATCGGCACAGAAAACACCAGGAGCAGAAAGTACAACGATTAACCTTTCCAGTGAACCTCATATTGTCACATTATGAAGTTAGGAATACTTTAAAACAAGAGGCGAAAGATTGTGAGTATCGACCTCATCCGGCGACAGCATAGAGAAGAGTCAGTCCTTCGCCTAAATAGCTCGTTTGCGTTGGATGCTTTTGGCTGTGGTGCTTTTAAATAAGGCTGAGCTCTAAACCAGGACGTTTTTGGCTGTTTCCGAGCTAGCGAGCGTGCTTGCTAGCCGACTGAAGCTTGCTTACCATGGAGTTGAGAGTGGGTAACCGATACAGACTGGGGAGGAAAATTGGAAGTGGCTCTTTTGGAGACATCTACCTAGGTAAGTTATTGGCGGACAACAATTGTGTAGTGTTTCCCGTTGTTAGTCTCGTTATAATATAGACGTCTCTAACAATAGGTCATCTTCTCCGGGTTTCCTATTCGAGCTCACAATCAATCAGCTGTTCTGTGTTTAGTCCCAGTAACGTTAGCCACTAAGCTATCAGTCTGTGTAGCAAAGGAGCTAGCAGTGACATCCGCTGCCATAAAACATTTGATAATAAACGATATCATTCTTCATTGTGTTTGACTTCGAGAGCATTTTCTCTGTTACAAGATTCAATTATTGTCCAAATTAATCGTCCTAACGATAAGAATTGACACTGACGGCTCTTGTGTAACTAAATGTCCACTGCCTATAGATAGCTAATGTATAGGTTTCCAGTCTTTGCTCCTCTGGAAACAGCAGCAGTGATAGTCTCGAACAAAATAGCAGATCAGGCCACAGGCTTTCATTTAAGCTTTTTTGGTAACCGATATCCGGCGTTTATTTACTTAAGCTGAGCATCCTTCTTTAAACACAACAGACCGGTTTAATTTCCTCCTCTTGTTCAGGATGATATGGTCCTTTATATCCTATAGATACTTCTGAAGACATCTTTATTTATTAAAATGATAACCTAGTTATTCAATCTGTGAGGATGGTATATTTGGGACTACATTTGATCAAATGAGTCTCTATGGCCTGCTGAGACAGGCGGGGGTAACTTTGAGTATAGTACTGGTTGTTTGGTTTAAGGTACACATTCATATAGTTTTTCATCTACACTTTTGGACTGCTGGTGGATCAGTCCTTACTATAGTGAACTGGATGTCCTTCCTCTGTCTTAGGTGAACAGTAGATGTTAAATAGTATTTACTGCACAGGCTGTGTGGGCTAATACTGGCTGCTAGCAATGATGCAATTTATTGTGTGATGGGGGAAGTCGATAGTGGCAGAGGGAAGTGTATCTTCTTTGAGCTCTCCAACTGAGCTATGAATATAAATATGCAAAAAACATTCTCTATCAGGGCTTCGCCAGCTGCTGTAATGTGTTCTCTTGTGGCCATGTTGGAGGTTTTGGCATCAGCAGTGGAGAACAGCTGATCACATTTTTGAGCTTAAAACCTAGTCATCTAAACAAATGTAGAAGTTATTCATTTGAGTCTTTCTCTGGTGGTGGGCTGATTATTCTGCGACTGACTGCTGGGACTTGGTAACAATTGAGTATATGTTACACAGTATTAAGTGCAATATTTCCGCTTACTCAGGAAACAGTGAGATAGGTACATATGATTGGTTAAATGTTTCATCATCAGTTTAATTTAATCACTAAGCATTTTGAATTTGCTGTCTAAGTTGGAATTGTGGTTTTCCTGTGATTGTATGACATGAAAGTCAACACGATCAGTCCAGTTGTAAGAAATACAGTCTCTGTTAAATTTTTAGGCTAATTTGTAACATTTTTTCTTTTTCTTTTTTTGAGTAAACGATAAAATGCTAAACAGCACAACATGTAGAATTACACCAGTAGCATTTATTGTCCCTTCTTGAATTAGTGTTGGGTTTTTCCCCCCCATGTAGTGTGTTAAGGTCTCAGTCTAGAGCAGTTAAGCTGCAGCTGACTTAATAGTTTATTCATATTTAAATTTTACTTGAAAGGATAAAGTATGTGTTTGATTATTGGTTAACAAGCCCAGTTTCCTGTAGGGACAAACCTGTGTACATAGTTTATATAGTGTTTTACCCAGACTTCTTGGTTTTTGACATTTTTCTTTGTGGAAAAAACGAATAACAACTTGTGAATGCCTAAAGATTTGGTGTCTGACGGCTGTTACGGTACATGATTCAATCATGTTGCCCTCTGCAGTATAGCAGGTGACTTATTAATCTGTGGAATCAGAAATTATGCAGGGTGGACTGCAGGTTTAACAAAGTGCTTAGATTCAGATTCATAAATGTATTTATTTTTTAAAACGCAAAGTTCTAAACAGTTCATGCATCAACTGTATCCAGTTTGCTTTCCACGTGATGCGTTGTTTCGACTGATAGTGAGCTCTGCCAGCTGCTTGCATAATCACTTTGTGGTTTTGTCTCTCCCTCCCTTCCTCTTTTCTCCTCCAATTGGCTGGTGGATAATGTGATGTAACATTGTTAATCAGCCAGAACAGAGAGTCACGCATTGTGCAGAGGTGTTTTTCCAAGTCTTACAGCACAAATTTGCACTTTAAGTGAATAATTGAATTGAACAAGTCAAACGCATTTGGAGAAGTAAAATCTCCAGGAAATAAACAAATTCTTAAAAGTCTTGAGAAAATGAAACTTTGACAGTTTAGGCAACTGGATTTCACAGTCATTCCCACATTAAGGCTCCCACACAGTGTGTGAAAACAGCGCGTTAATAATGCTGACAATGTGTGAGCAGCTTGGCTGAGCAGTGGATTGTGCGAGAGATCGGTTGTTGTTAGCAGGATTGAGGTCAGCTCTTGGAGTGAAGCCTTGTACTCTGTGTGCTGTGACTGGACGCAAATGTGGACTGTCAAATATTCGGGTACAAGTGGTAGAATAGCTTTTCCACTTTTGAGAGGCTGTCACGACAAAATGCCAGTTATACACAGAGCACACAAGCGCTTAGTCAAGGTCTGAGTCATCTTGTATTTCCAAAGATCTTCCGTTTGAATCTCTTCTTGCTGTGTTATCTGTTGGGTGATGTGCATGTTGAAACACGGTTCAAAAATCCGGATGTGGTCTTTATCATTGTCCAAGCTCCTTGAACTGTAAAGGTTTTCCCCTCATCACAGCACCAGACGTCAATACTTGTTTGGTATCGCCTGAAAAGGAGCATTCAAGTACTGCCAATATCTAAAGTTTAAACTTGGGAGATGGACAAACATGTTGGTCTTTCATTGGAGTTCTGTGGCCAATTACAGATTCTAACTTCGGCAAAGTTCTTTTATGTTTTTCTGTTGTACAATTATTTTAATCAACAATTTAGAAATACGACTTATTGACTTTCTGTAGAGTTATTTAAAGTGAATGTATTTATACTTACTTTCAGCAAAATATTGTTATGCTTTGAATTTACTAGAGTAGTCTACAAATTTGAGGTTTTAAAATAATGCTGTTGTTTTGGGGCCTTGGTGTAGGTCTAAGTTTGCCAAAAATAAACAATTTTATACATTTCCTCTCTGACAGCAGCATGGAGCCTGAGCTTTTGTTTCACAATGACTGCTTGTAAATACACTTGCTTTATTAGTGGCCTTTTTAATATAAGAATCCACCTTACAAATGCAAAGTAAATGCAAAGTACCTTCATAGCTAGCTCTGCCCGTTCGTATTAAACACTATCGTGGTAGCTTGAATGACCTGAATACCCTTCAGATCTGGAAGAGTTGCTGCTTCAGTACATACACTGCATATAAGTATCGGTTCTGTGACATCCCTATTCTGTATCATTGTACTCTGTATTTATGACTAATATTGTATAATTTTAGGGCGATTACCGCACCCCTTCACCCAGAGTCACTGAACACTCTCATACGTAATCAGTGCAAAGTTGAAATGAAAAAACTTGAGTGAGTTTGTGGAAAAATGTCACAAAACTACCCATATTGATATGCTGTGATGATGCGTTGTATTGACGTAAATTTAGCCATTGATGTATTTCTTTTACACCTCATTATTGATCGCGATCAGTAAGAATAAAACCTGTTTTTCAAAGTGTTCAGAGCTCCAAACTCTACCTCAGCCTGTTACTTAGCTACCTGAGACTTGGCTAACATTTTCCCAGCTTTTGATTTTTGAAAAGCTTCCAGTAGAGTATACCAAAAGGGATGGGTCTGCTTACGCAAGGAAAAATAACAGTGAGGTTGCTATAAGGCTGCCATAATAACAAAGAACCTAAGAGGTGCTCGGAACTAATGCTGGCGGTGAGTCAGTCTTCAAACTGATGACGCGTTTCGTTGCTTCCATCTGCCGTGTTATGGTGTCAACAGTAGCTATAATGACGCTGTCTCATCCAGCCCAGAAACTTTGGTATTGAGCAATCTTGAGTCTTTTTTTTTTTTAACTGAGCGTAGAATATGTTAATGCAGCCTAAATTAAGCCTTAGTTCAATGGAGTCCTCGCACTGAAGACTTGAACCACTGCAGTCTTGGTCATCTTCTGTGTGAAATGCCAGCTTAGACCTGCTGCACTATGCTTCAGCATTATTGGGGATCGCTGGTCTGACTGGTTTTACTTGGATCGTGTTGCCTGTGCTGTCAGTTTCTCTGATTTACTCCCTGTTTGCCTCGATCATGGTAGTCTGTAATATATTTCTATTATGCTTATGGCAAAAAACAACTTTGATTCTATAAAGTGTGTTAATGCTGAGTTTTGTTTTTATTCCTATATAGTCATTGCAGCACAGTTTTGTGCGCTGGTCTCTATGCAAATCTCGTCAAATATTTGCATATTTAGAGTCTCAGTAGCCTGCCTGTGTTTGTTTGTGAGCCAGTGTGGAGAGACGTGTCAGAACACGTTTCACAAGCAGGACTGCACTTGATAGAAACACACACCATGTACATACACACTGTGTTTTTCGTTTTTTGTTTTGGGGGGGTGTTCCACTGACAAACACATCTCTGCCCCCAGCCTCGCCTTTAAGATCATGTGGTTGAGAGAAGGGGGTTGTGGGTGGAGGTGGGGGACTACATTCTCTAGGAAATGTGTCCAGGCAAATCACATTCCTATGATGCAAGAGAGCAGACACCACAGTCAAACACACGCTAGTTCTCCCCATAAAGAGGCTTTGAAGCCTTTTTCGTTGTGGCTGCTGATTGATTTATCAATCGATTGGCCGAGCACATGCTGGATTAAATACTTATTTCGAGTTAAGTGTCTTTGTGTTGTACTGAAAGCTTTAATAGGGTAGAAACGCTAAGGGTGTGTTTTTAAAAACTAAACATATTTTTCATAACTATGCAACTGGATTTCTATAAGATTATATCAATCCACCAATGAATAATAGATTACTGCATGTTCAGGAACTACTTTGGCATTTTAAATAGGAGAAGATTAATTCTCCAGGGAAATCCATAAAGAAATGTATTAAATGTAATGTATTATTTAGATTGTTGTGGGTTCTCTGTGCCAGATAGATCTCATGTATTCTGCCTGGGATCCACATATACAACATGTATATGCATGCAAATATTTGTATATTACATTTCATGCAATGAAATCACACACAGCAAGTTACAGCATTTCAGTCCACAGTGGGATATGTACCTGAAAAGTGTATGATGTTAATGCATTATCACAATGCATTATTGTTTACTGTGAACAGAAGTCAGTATCTGTTACAGTAAAATACTGATACAATGGATTGTGTGTACATGAGGAACAGTTCTGAGAACTTACATTTAAAAACAATCGGCCAGGAAAAAATGGGAGGAGCCAAATGCAGGTGGCAGTTTTAATGGAGCAGGGAGAATATGCTGTCGTCTGAAAGAAATCGTAATAAAAATTTCTCTGCTTGTTGAGAAAAGGTGACATTGATGATGCAACATTGGTTCTGCTTCTAGTTTTATAGGATATGTAAGAAAATGTATGCTAAGAGAGAAAAATATTTCTGAGTGCAGATGACCAAGTGATTTGGATAAACTTTAAAGTAACTGTCTCGAATGATTTGACAGTGGGTTTGGATTGCTAGCTTGGAGTAGATCAAAGTCTAATTTAACTGCATAGATGAGGAGCAGGTGCATCATGCATACTCATGCAGCTTTAAAAAAAACGAAATAAATATGAAGTCCTCTTCACCCTGTTAGTGTTGTTCTTGTATTAAAAACTTTGATTAAGCAGCTATGGTGTAAGTTGGAAGCCCCACCCATGAATGCTACTCGTTCCAGCCGAATGACATCGTTTAGTTGTCTGATACACCATTGGTTGGCCTACGTGATTGAACAGTTCCTTGTGTGAGATCCTGTATGCGTGAGAGTGTGTGTAATGGCATTACATAACCTGGTGTCCAGTTGCTGTTTTCATGTGGAGGGAACTGGCTTCTACGGCTGTGTTTGGGAAGAAACGAGTTTGTCCGTTTGAGAGCCATTTCCCAAATGCTTGATTGTGTGAAACAGTATCTAAATGTAAGGATAGTTGTGAGGAATAAGAGCGTAGATGTATGAAAGAAGAGCAGGGTACAAGTACATCCAGTACACAAAATTGGCTGGTGTATCTTACACTTGGCTGGCTTTGCTGTGTTAATAACCACTGATATTTCCTTGTGTACCCAAGCAGGGCTTCCTAAATTCATCCACCAGCCAAGCGCTGGTTTATGTTTTTTCTGTGACATGTTGATAAAGCAAACCTTTAAATGACAACGCAGCACATTAACTGCTGCTTTTAAAGTAGTGAATGACATTGATCTAATCGACTGGTTACTTGTTTTCTTGATTTTCAGAGGCTTATGGCACAGCTGATGATGCAATATTGGTTTATCTGCTGATGCTGTAACTTGGTTTCTAAATTACTTGTCAGCTAGAACAGTCCAACTTTCTACTTTTTCCCTTCCTCATTTTTCCCCAATATCCACAAGACTTTACTATTGCTCCATATCAGGACCACTGCTCTTCTCTATAAATTAAGAACCTTAAAAATTAATCAATTGCTTCTATTTTTATGCAAATGATATGCAGTATTTGCGTATCATCAGATCAGTATGTGTCATTTAAAACTCACACTGAAAGGCATCATTTAAGACTAAATCTTGTTTCTCTGTCCAAGTGAGGAAACTTGATCTCTAAAGGTTTTTTTTTTTTTTTTAACCTTTATTGGATTATGGCGATCTGCTCTTTGTAAATGCACCAGGCCTGGGCGCCGGTTTGAGCAGGCGGCCGCGTGCTGTATGGCTGAGAGCAGCCGGCCCGGATTTGAGTCCAACCCGCCGCCCTTCCCCTTTCTCTCTCTCCCTCCACTTTCCTGTCATTTCTTCACTGTCAGTAAAGCTGAAAATTGCAGCAGGCCAGACCTAAGGAAGTTGGATTCTGTCTGTCATTGTGCTTTTCATGTTATTGCTAGCTGTCCTGTCCTACATCATTCTGTGTGCTGCTTCAAAGTTGCAATCTCTGTTTATCTACAGATTTCCCCATTGGTTGTTTTTTTAGCTATAAATTGTCGCTAGTTCCTCCTCCTCCTTCCTCCTATGTGTAAAAACCACAGACGGTACACCATACAGGGTTTTAAGGTTGCTGTTGTAATAATCGGTTATTTTGTACGATTCACGTGTTTGTATCCACTTGTCTGTACTAAATATCATTTGTATTTGTTTCTTGCTATATAATGTGTTGCATTGTTGTAACTCATACTGCCCTATTGCCCAGGTCCATCTTGGAAAAGCGACATAAATGAAGGACAATAAGATGATAATAAAAACAACATTCGTTATCTTCATCATTAAATTCTATAACCATGACAGAGTTGTGTTGGACTTTGACAATAATACTCCCTTGATTGTGTTGACCCCTGACACAGTGCCCATTGTTCATATTGTTGATTAGATACTGTTGGGTTTTATTAATTAAATATAGGTTCTGACTGAATGTGTAATGCATCTTCATGCAGCTAACCCCTCTGCTGTTTTGCCCAGGTACTGATATCTCTGTTGGAGAGGAGGTCGCCATCAAATTGGAATGTGTCAAGACCAAACACCCACAGCTCCACATAGAGAGCAAAATCTACAAGATGATGCAGGGTGGAGGTACTGTACACTGTGACACTCACTTTACACACATGCATCCATGCAGCTTTTATAAGTTCCTCATCATTTTAAAGTACTTGGATGGAGGCTGGTTTACACTTTTGTCATTATAAACCACAAAGAAAATGCTCCGTACTGGCTGTCTGGTAGACATTGTTCATTCATCTTTTTTCTTATTAAAGTGACCCTCCTGAACTGAACACCACCCAATAGCTGGGTGCTTAAAGCACACACCAAATGATTTTTCCCTTCCTTTTTCCTCCATTCCCTCTATTAATCACTTCTGACACCAGTTTTTTGTAAGCATAAAATTAGCATTGTAATTGTCCATGGACTGTTTGGGCTATCTGACATTATGGAGTACAGTTACCGAGTGCTCCAGCGATACTCTGAGTCATTTGTTTACCGTTGGCTCTCACATCATCAGCTGCTAGTATCTCCTCCTCGTGTATCTTGTTGTCAAATCACTTGTTGGATCGTCAAGTTTTTCCCGTAATTTTTGCACACATGTCATACAGTTTAAACTCATCTGTCAAAGCTGTTGTTTCACCACTTGGACTTTAAACAAAAAGTAGAGATTAGGATAAGATAAGACCTTAATTGATCCCACAACGGGGACATTTTTGCATTACTTCAGCTCAGGAACAGATATCAGAAGGAAAATACAAATAAAATACAAACAAATAAAAAATAAGTAATATAATACACTATATACAATAGTAGCATACACAGTATGTGATTATGGATATGGTTGTGGAAATATGCAAGACATAAACTATATAGCTTAACATAACTATTCTACCACTCCTATTCCTATGTATAGACATGTACACACTAACATTAAGAGTTTGAATCACATAAAAGATAAATACACGAGTGTTGAGCCATGCAAGAGAGAGTTATTTACTTCAGTAAAGCTGAAAAGCTCTTTACAGTTCAAGCTTCATAAATCGAGGACTGATGTGGAGACTATTGGAAAAACACAAGTAACACCTTTTTCCTATCGTATTAGGTAACAGGTTACAACTACATTTTCATGGAAGCGGGCCATCCTCAAAATACACCACTGATACTAAAAAATATTCAAATTTGCACAGTATCGTGGCCCGATAAAAACATAAAGCTGTACTTATGTCCTGTTGGTGTTGAAGAAACCAAAAGAAAAAGGATTTGCATATAGTTTGTATTTAGGAGAAATTTCTGTTTGGGGAAAAATATTTACTGTTACCATGTCAATAGACACCGTGAATGGTTCCTGTTGATTTTTTTTTTTTTTTTTAGTTTAAACCAAAGTGATCATTCAGTCTAGCTAACTGGCTTATAGTCCGACTACTAGCATAGCTTAAAGAACCCCTTGTGCCACTGCAAAGGTACCAAGAGCAAAGGAAAAGAACATCTGACTCTGAAACATGCTCACACACTTCCAACGTGAAAGAAGCAAGACAGGACTTGCTGTTTTGAGTCAGTAAGCATGGGTAACGTTTGTTTAATTGTTCTGCCAGCTCAGTAGTGTCTGTAACATCATACCTGGGGTAGACTTGTTTGCATGTTTGTATTTCTGTACCTCATACTGTATATTACTACACTGTGTGTGTAGTATACCACACACTGTGTGGCATGAAATGTACATTTTGAAATGTGTTTTTCTTTGGTGACTTATTGATTCATGTCGTCTATACTACTGGCGTCTGCCTTTAAAACGGTAAACTTTAGAAGTCAGCAGTTTGTCCGTATGCACAGCTATGTCCCCACATGCATTTGTATTTTAGTTCCAGCATAGTTAGATTTATTAGGGCACAGTAGCCGACTCAGACTGTGAGATGTATTTGTGTTTGTATGTACATAAATAGCTTATGCTGTGTGTGTGTTGCTGAGCACCAGCATTTTGTTGCTGCTTGCCTGTAGAAGGAAATGCCAGATGGCCTATTCGCCTTGGCAGGGTCACCGGCTCCTACGAAACCAGCTGGCCTCTGTGTATGAGGGCAGGAGTCGAGCCACTTTTATTATTTGGAGTTGTATACGTTTGTTTCAGGAAGTTTTTGTTTGTTTGTTTTTTTTTAAATAATGCATGCAGAGTAAATGTGTTATGCATTTCCTGTTTACATGTACACAGTGTGACTTGCTTACTTGGAAAAACCCCTTTATGACAGAAATCAGAAAAGTGTGTATGTGCGCTGCACTAATTGTGTTTGCTCAAAAACCTCAAAACACACAAGCTTGTCTGTAATACGATCCACAGAAAAGGGAAATGACATTGCACAAGTTCATAGTGTGAAGACCTGGCGTCATTGCTAAACACAGTGACGGTTGATCAGACTCACATACGTCTGTAGACTTCTGCAGATTTAACCCTGAAACGTGTTCACCAGTGCACATGTTTAAAACAACAAAAATAAAAACGGAGTCGGAATACTGTTATGCATACACACAAGGAGGGAAATCTACTTTGTTCAGGAGAAAGTTTGTAATTTTAATCCCTTAACACAAAAATGGGATTGAAATTACAAACTTTCTAAGTGAATGCCAATTAATCAAAAATGGTTTACCCATGGTCCCCCTCTGCAAACAACCCAACAGCAAACCGCATGCTTGCATCACAGATTGACACATTATGGCAGACAGTTTTTGAAACCAAAAACGACAATAATTTTAGTTTTAGTTTACCAAAGGTTTGTTATTCTGGTTTTTGGAGAGTTGGAAGAGTCCAAGAGTTGGGAGTTCGTCTTGTAATCAGAAGGTTGCCGGTTCGAGCCCCAGCTCGGACACTCTCGGTTGTTGTGTCCTTGGGCAAGACACTTCACCTACCGCCTACTGGTGTTGGCCAGAAGGGCCGATGGCGCGACATGGCAGCCTCACTTCTGTCAGTCTGCCCAGGGCAGCTGTGTCTACAACTGTAGCTGCCTCCACCAGTGTGTGAATGTGTGTGTGGATGGGTGGATGACTGGGTGTGTAAAGCGCTTGGGGGTCCCTAGGCGGGACTAGTAAAAGCGCTATACAAATACAGGCCATTTACCATTTAATATGTGTGCAACCATGAGACTTGCTGTTGGGTTGCTTTAACAGAAGACGTGATTGTGGAGTCACAGCTGTCAGTACTAAACACGCTTGACCTTTGGCTTCCTCATACAGGCCTGTAAAGTCCTATATTTGACTTTTAGGATTCTGATTTGAGGACTTGCACATTCCAGCCTTAATAGTGGCTGCAGTTTGATCAAGTTATTACAGTTTAGTGTCAGCTTGTGGTTCTCACTGAAGTGCCAACATGAACAAAATGGCACCAAACCAAACTATAAATGTAACCCTTGTGTTCCCTACATTTCTTGCAGTGGGTATTCCAACGATAAAATGGTGTGGCGCTGAGGGTGACTACAATGTGATGGTGATGGAGCTGCTGGGTCCCAGTCTGGAAGACTTGTTCAACTTTTGCTCTCGCAAGTTCAGCCTCAAGACAGTCCTGCTGCTGGCTGACCAGATGGTGAGTTCCCAAAAGGAAAAAGAAAGGGAATAAAATGAGGAATGCTGGTCCTACACTTGATGTTAAAGATGCATCATAAAATTGTACGTACAGTAGTGCAGGACGGTCTAATGTCTTCACTGATTTCAAATATCTACTTTGGTTAAGCTCCTGGAACGACCCCTCGTGTTAATTTTTAACCACCGCTTATCCTTCCAGATCAGCCGAATTGAGTACATCCACTCCAAGAACTTCATCCACAGAGACGTAAAGCCAGACAACTTCCTGATGGGCCTGGGCAAGAAGGGAAATCTCGTCTACATCATCGACTTTGGCCTGGCCAAGAAATATCGTGACGCACGCACGCACCAACACATCCCCTACCGCGAGAACAAGAACCTGACAGGCACCGCCCGCTACGCCTCCATTAACACACATCTGGGCATTGGTAAGACCGACCTCCACAAACTGATGATTAATAACTCTGATTCGTCCAGATCCCGACTGATCTGGCCCCCTCTCTGCATTTACAGAGCAATCCAGGCGGGACGACTTGGAGTCACTGGGATACGTCCTTATGTACTTCAACCTGGGGTCTCTGCCTTGGCAAGGCCTTAAAGCTGCCACTAAGAGGCAGAAGTATGAACGCATCAGCGAGAAAAAAATGTCGACACCCATTGAGGTCCTCTGCAAAGGCTACCCGTGTAGGTTCTAGTGCTCTTATGTACCTATGAGTAAAGGCACCACATCAGAGTGTTAGCCAGCACTAATGTTTTAAACACCTCTTTGTCCCCAAAGCCGAGTTTGCCACCTACCTGAACTTCTGCCGGTCTCTGCGGTTCGACGATAAGCCCGACTACTCATACTTGCGCCAGCTCTTCAGGAACCTCTTCCACAGACAGGGATTCTCCTACGACTACGTCTTTGACTGGAACATGCTGAAATTTGTAAGTTATAGCTTCACATCTAAGAAGACTTTCTTTGTGCTTTTCACTACTGTCTTACTTTAATTATATAAGTGCTTTCGTAAGAAGGTTGTGCCAAAAACAGTGTTTCTTAGGAATTTCATTGGCAAGCAGAATGTGAGTCAAACTTGAGAAGAACTGGGTGATGTGTACTTCCTGTTTACAACTGGAACATCAGCATTCTCAGTGACATAAACGCAGCTATAAACATGTTGTGTAACATAATTTTAAGTTGACCTTTCACTGTTAAATGGCCTTGTGTATTCTGCCTAGACGCATTTTCACGCAGCATGTTTTGTTATTTTGTTTATTTTGTTAAGTTTGCAGCTGTCTTAAAGGTTAATAACCTCAGCTGTCTTGTGTGTCAGGGTGCCAATAGGGCCGTGGAGGATGCAGAGCGGGAGCGTCGGGAACGGGATGAGAGAATGAGGCACAGCAGGAACCCCGGGGCCAGAGGTATGGCCTCGGCCTCAGGAAGAGCCAGAGCCCCTCAGGAAGTTGCAGCCCCCTCCCCACTCAACCCCGCCTCACACACAGGTGAGCAAAAAATATAATGTTTTGTTTTTCCTTCTCTTTAAACAGTTGCTGAAATATTTAGCCTACCTTGTACCTTTGCTTTCTCTTTCAGGTATGGAGAAGGAGAGGAAGGTGAGCATGCGCCTTCATCGGGGAGCCCCTGTCAACATTTCCTCGTCAGACCTGACAGGACGCCAGGAAACATCCCGCATGTCCTCACAGGTAACACGAACTGCGTTCCAAATATCATGTTGAAAATCCACAGCAGACAGCTGTTTGCAGCCACATTTCTTTAGGCTGTGGCATATCTCAAGTGACCGAGTGGCAGGGTACACGCTGTGCAGGTTGGCAGACCATAAAACATTGTGGTTAGAAACAATCGGTTTACTGGGAGGACTTTATGATTGCGTGTCAGTTAATAAGAAGAACTTGAATCATTTGTGCTCAGTTGCCCAACAAATCCTGAAAACAGGAAGCGTCTAGCATAAGAGAACAGAGTGTTTGTGCAGACAGCACATGCATGCATGTTCTCCTTTTCCCTCTGTTCAAACTGAAACTGGTTCATTTCCACTGACACAGTCCTTCCCAGTTTGTACAATAAGCGTAAAAGCACTCATGGAGGTCATTGTTTAAAGGCTTCATTAAGTCCTTTGTTCTCTTCTTTGCGTGGACCTCCACGCCCCCCAGAGGGCAAAGTGGAGAACTGCTGAACAAATGAAAAGAATCAGTCTCCTCCAGTCACTTTGACGTTTTTCTTTTTTCTTAATCGAGTGTTTAAAAAGTAAAACACTTCTGTGTATTATCCCACACACAGACACGGGATAAGACCTTGCATGTCAGTTTCATACTAGTTACATTTATCCATGAATAAAATGAACCATAATTAACTTGTTTCTATAGATTTATGGAGCATTCGTTTAATGTTGCGGCAGTATGATGAAGAGAATTCAAATGTAGAACAAAAGTCTGTGAAAATGTGAAAATAGGAAAGTTAAATGCAACTTTTGTTTATTCAGAACAAAAACAAAGAAGTGTTTCCAAGGACAACCAATGGAGGCCGGTGATTTGTCCTTAGGTAGGCATCCAGCTCATTTATGCTTCTGGCTGGCTCCTGATTGGTCAGTTTGTACCTGCTGCACTGGCTTCTTCAGCATATATACAAGAGTATATTCACAGGGAAACACAGCCAAAGTAGTACATGAACTTCAGTGTGTCCCGGGTCACACCATACTTCAGCGGGAAAGCTGCATCGCAACTTATGAAGTAACCAGAAGCTGACGCGCACCTCCTGGGAAATGTAATCACACGTCAGGTCGACGTAGCCTGCAGCAACCTGAACAGTGAAGGTTGTGGTGTAGGGGGAAGTGGCGTTTCCAGCTACATTGCAAATTGGGATGTAGATTTCCCGCTGAAGTCTAAAATCAAGCCCAAGTGTTATCTTTACTTGAGCAGCGTCTCCTCTACACAGAATGTAAGAATGAGTGGGGAAGAGAAACTCTGCAAACACAGTTTAGATTCAGCTCTGCACACAGAAGCTTCATCAGTGCTCGTCTTTTTTGCAGTGACGATCATAATCATTTCCAAGGGTGCAAATATGCAAGCATGGTCTGCATGGGTGGATGTAGCCAACATGCTGCCACCTGTTTGCTTCGAGGCTGCAAAGTTCAGGACTGTACTGTTGTGTTGTGGCTGCAGCCATCTTGTTTTATTTGTTTTTGGAGTCAGGTTTGTCTGTGGGTGAGGGTGGTTATCAGCTAATACAGCCAGGCTGGGCTGAAACTGCACTTTTGTAATCCACAGACACAGATATCTGCTAATTAGTGCCGAGTAATGAATCAAATCTTTCGTTGTAATTCAGTGAAACTAAACTTTTTGGAAAAGTTTGTGAAAGTGAGGCTTAGCTGTGTGTCACAGCTCCTCCTTTTGTTAACGAAGGCAGTCACGTCCACGTTTGTATCAGTCTGTAAACTTTTTCACTTTTAAATATAACGTTAGCCTTTTTAACACAGGAGTGTTATGACTCACTGTTGGAGAGGATCTGCCGTGTGGGCACTTCTTGCCGTCTTTATGAGGTTGCTCCTTGCCTACATCAAACTATGATGGGGCATTTAATATTAACTGAATCTTATTAGTATTAACATATTGGATGTTTGGTAAAATAAAATGGGCTATTTCAGTGTTCATTCTAGCCCAAGGTTTTGAGCAGAACTCTAGTATGCAGTGTTTGCGCTAAGCTAGGCTGCTGGCTGTAGCATCACAGTAACCGTGCAGTAACTGTAACTGTGATGTGCTTCCTGCTCAAACTGTGACGTTATTTTTCTTTCAGGCTCTGTCCCGGGTCACACCAAGCGGCCTCCAGTCTGCAGCCCCTCGGTGAAACCCTCTCATCCAGCTGTGCACCATGGAGGCCTCAACATGCACCACCTGCAGCCACACACACACACACACACACTTTACACACAACACACTTACACATATGAACAGGACTTTGCAGATCACACGGAGGACTTACCAACGATTGCACAAGTATCTGGCTACTCCCCTGTTCACTCGACAGAAGAAGAGGTGCACAGCCAGAAATGAGTGTGAGTGTGTGACAGAGAGATGGGCAGGTGGAGTACGGTTTGGTTGCCTTAACAACAATTTGGGCAAAGTAGCAGCCGCAGCATCTCTTCTTCTCCGTGGGAAGATTTGGAACCCCCCCTCCCCTCTCCTCCTCCTGCCTCCCCCTTGCTGTTGATGAAGCCATGGATTCACTTCTCTGTGGCATCATCTTCCTGTTTTTTTTCTCCCCCAACTTTTTGTTTTTACTTACTTTTAATCATTAAGAGAAATTGTACTGCACCAGCTGGTCAGACTTCACAAGAGAGAATGACATGTCTGTTAGCTGTCAAAATTAGCCTGTGGGATTTATTAAAACTACCAGAGACACGTGATCCATCGTGGCAGTGTTGAAGAGCAGTGCCTCAACTCTATTTTTGTGTCCTGAAAGACTGTCTAAATCCCACAAGTGGACATACTTTTCTTTTATTTTGTATTTTAGGTGTTTGAGGTTTAGCTCTACAGTTACATTAACAGGGGATTTAATGTTCTCTTTGCAATGATCCCAATGGTATGAGTAGGTGTTTTGGGGGTTTTGTTTTTGTCTGCGTCCACCTCAGGTGCGTTGCAACCAGGACATTGTAGTAAATCCAAAAAAACCCATACAGCACATATAGTGTGTCTTCAGGTTTGTGGCTGCGGTGGGAAAAGCTGTGAATGAAATGATGATCTAGTCTGGAGGCTGGTGTGTCCGCACCGAACGGATGAGAAATTGTTTTTAAACTCAGTGCATAGTGATGTGGTTTTTGTGTGTTTGTGTGGTTCTGTCTTAGGGTTATCTTAGGGTTGTACAAGCTTCAAATGGTTGTGGGATAAACATGTTGAGGGTATTTCATTTTTTTTTGTCTCCTTTGCCTCCTCAACCTCACTCTAGACCATCTGTCCATCTGCTTCCAAAGATTTTGTTTTGTTTTTCACGCGTACTTTGACAGCTTTCTTCGTAAACCTTAATAAACACTCATGGATGATTTCAACCAGAATTCACAGGATGTTGCAGCCTCCTTGTCTCCACGTGTGTCTCTAGTAGAAGCCACAAAAACAAATCTCTCAAACGTTTTAAGTAAACGCAGCAGAACTGCAAGACAGAAACTTAAAGGATTAATTACATTGGAGGAAAGGCTCCAAGGCAGTTTAATGACTTGGATTTTACTGATACCCAGTTTGTTACATCGCAAAGTATTCATCATGGTTGCACAGTGCAGCGGAAGCCGCTTGGATAAGATGTCTTTGATTTGCCTTAAATGGGTGTTTCACAGTTTAAGTCTGTGGGTGGAACAGCTGAACTGTGAAAACACGCTTTGACCCTCAAACCTGATTTCCTGATTGCACCTGCAGCCCTCACCTAGTAGCGATCACACATTAGCTGCTGTTTAACCTGCTGACTCTCCAGTCCGTGCGTGTGGTGTTGGATTGCAGCTATTCCAGTGTGTTCCCCGCCAGCGTGTGCTGCCTCCAGAATGCACTGGGTCACCTAAACACAGCGGGCGTCTCTGAGCCGACTGTGCTGCCGTGTCTTAGACGTGTGAGGAAAAACAGCTGTACGTTTAAACCATCTTCAAGTCTGATTTTGCAAGTGCCGCAACTTTCTGTGAGCTAAAGACTAAATTACTGAGGTTACCTTTTAAAAAGGTAGATTCTGGTAATGTACTTTCCTCAAGCTGGGATCCATTCTGCCGATAGCAAGTTAAAGATACAATGAAAAAAAAGATGTCATAGCCTCAGTTTGTACCTCCTGGTAGTATTTGATCCTGCATTTGTTTGTTTTTTTCTTCACAGTTTAGCATTGTACTGTGCAGCTTATGTTGCAATGACTTTTAAAAGTAATTGGCATAGATGGAGCTTGATTTAAAGAAAATAAAGATCATTAGTTAGTCTGGTGCTGACCCACATCAGAGGGTCTGGCAAATAATGTGAAAGTTTGTGTAGAAAATGGACAGGATTGGTTTAAAAAGGATGATTTTGGAGACAAATGAAGCAAGTATTAATTTAAAAAGGGTGGGCGGGGCGGGTTGGACGAGTCCCAGTGGTACTAAAAGCCACGCACGGCTCCTCTCTGTGGCTCGATCTGAATCGTGCACATTTTAAAGTAGAAAACTGTCGATGTGGTACACTGATTGCAACGTAACGTAGGCCGATTTTCTGTAGTTAAAGGGGAAAGGGGTTGTCGTGGTATTTTGTACTCGTCGTTGTGTATAGGATGCGCCTACTTTGTCTACCAGGTCCACATGAGCCGCTGGTTTTGGATGATGACGACAGTGTATGGAGGGAATGGGAATGCCTCACTCCATTAGAATTCCCGCTGAGGCAGTTTTTGTTTCATACACTTCACCTGTGGGCTTGAAAATCAAAAACGTGATGCATTAACTTGTTCGTTTCACTGATGGCTATAATAAATGCAAGTACAATTTACATGGGATAGATTTTGCAGTCTGCTTCACGCAGTTCTCCTTTTGTCAGTTTTGCTTTGAACTGTGCGTTGTGCAGATGGTCGCTCATGTCCCAAAATGCATTTTTCTGTGGATCATGGGAAATCGTTTCTTTTCACTCCCACCTCAAAACTTTTGCTCCTCATTTGTAATACCACTGTATTTGTGTATTTTAAAATTGTTTAAATAAATTAAGTACTTGTATGTGTGCGTGTGGTGTTTTATTTTATTTTTATTATTATTTTTTTATATTGTGTTTCACTGTGACACCCTTAGGCACAGTCATGCTGAGGTCCTCGTTTATCAATTTAAACCAGCTGTGTTGGATCAGGGGCGCATCTAAAACCTGCAGGACCCCGGCCCTCGCGGCCTGGAGTTCGAGGCTCTGCATCTCGAATAAAGGAACTGACAAAAAAGGATTTGGTAAGAATAACAACAGTGTTTGAAAAACGTATGACAATATCCATCATTCCAGTCGAAGAGAGGATGATTGTTCCCTCAAAAAGAAGCAAAAATCAGATGTAAGTCATAAGCGAGGCATAACTACGTGAATAGACATAATGTACGTGTAACATTTGAGCCCAGCACATGTAAGGTTAAAGGACAGAGCTGATGTATTTATGTGGAAACCACTTTTAGTAGTTTAGAAGAGACGAGGATCAGTCACACAGACTATTGTCATAAGTAGGCAAGAAGTGGACCCAAAGGCAAGGCTATCAGGGAGATTACAGAAATGAGAACTATTTAGGGAATGCAGAAAAAAATGTGGTTTAGGAGGTAGAGCAGGGCATCTACTAACTGGAAGGTTGGTGGTTTGAGCCCTGGCTGTTCCAGTCTGCATACCAAATGTCCTTGGGCAAAATACTAACCCCAAAATGCTTTCTGAGTCACACACACAGAATGAATGTGTGTGTGAATGTTAGATAGAAAGCACTACATATGAATCAGTCCATTTATAATTGATGAATAAAAAATAATTACAAACTGTGAAATCCAAAACTAAATCATCTAAATCCAAAACTAATCATTGACAGGAAATAAAGCTGAATTCTCTGAGACACATAACTTCAAAGACTACTTCAGCAACTAGTAGCTGGACCAGCTAAAGGTGCTGAGATGCATTTCTCACATCATTCCGAGTTTTTTTTTTTTTTCCTGTTTCGTAAGAACCTGATTTCAGTTCATCTGCTGTGGATGTTCTTTAGGTCTGACACTTTTTTGTCCAGTTTCTTTACACTTTTAAGGGAACAATCTTAAAGCTAATCTTGAAACAACTGTGCTTTTATAAATGGGAGTCTTCTTTTTCTTATTTTGCGGTGCTTCCTCACAGGGGCGGATCTAGAAGGGTGGCAAGTGCCACCCTAAAATGATCCCTTGCCACCCCAAGTACCACCCCAGTCTTGCATATGACAGTGTTGTTTATTAAAATAAGATAGCATTAACACTTTGAGCGTAGTTACAGTCAACAGTGAATTAAAATGCTAAAACTGAATATATTGCATAGTGTTCCCCCCCCTGCACCGTTAACAAATGGTTCAGCCCATAGCAGGACCGGCTTTTTTCTTGGTTTCAGTAGCAAGCATGCTTATGATTGTGCCAGAGCACATTTTGAACAACACCATGGGAATTACGGATTTTACACAGGTGGTCGGTTGTTGCACTCTGGAAATGGAAGGAAGGTGAGTGTTATTAACCCTCTGTGGTCCACGGACACGCTGCACCTCCAAATCACATGACTGATGTAAGCTGACATAGCAACAAGCTGCAGCCACGCTGAGTCTCTATGTCAGCCCACACTGAAAGTTCAGACTTCAACGTTTTTAAATTTTAATTACAGGCCAGTAAATCCACAGTTATGGTAATATATATAAGCCACGCTTTTTTCTAAATACTGTCGTCACGTTTGTGTGCGTGTGTTTTTAAGCGTTTTCTAAGGACAGCGCGAAAACAGTAAAGAAAGGGGAAAAAGCCACCGCTTAAAAAGTCAACACTGAGATTTGGTTGTTTAGGAAGAGGGAAAAGTTTTGGGAGTGACGGTAAAGGCAGCGAGACAGAGCGAGGAGTGAGAGAGAGAGAGTTTTTAGATGTGGGAGATTTGTGACGTTTAGTGTGGAGTGGATTCTTAGTGTAGTTGTTCTGTTGTGTAGTCGTTGTTTTGTGTGTCAGTGAGGGCACTAATGAATGTCACTAAGGCACATTTGCAATGTAAACACTGTCACTAAGTAGAAAACCAGCGGAGTGATACCTCCTGTTGTCAGGCCTGCAGGTTTCTCCCTGTGCTGTTCTCCTCTGTCTTTTGGCGGACAAACTTTTTTTTTTTACTAGCACACATCATTTGTGGGGCATCTTATTGCAACACCTAATTGTTCTCTCATTTTAGTTTTAGTAACACTTTTAAATGGTTGTACAAAATGAAAAAACAGCAGGTGTATTGGCTGCATTTTTAGACAAATAGTTGTATATGTTTACAAAATGTACAATTTATATTTACTCAACATGTCTGTGGGGGGTTTTTACAATAAAAAATACTACTAGGATTTTAAGTTCAGTAATACTAATGTAGTATGTCAGTGAAAAAAAACCAACTAAATTCAGTTGAGCTGAAAAGATACCAAACAAGGCAAGGGTAAAAAAAATAAAATGAAACAATCTGAGGGTGAAATACAAACGTAAACTCAAAAGAAGTCAAAAATGGGCAGTTGTATTTCAGACCTCAGAGGGTTAATAGAACAAATCATGAAAAATTAGGTTTAAATTTTTGTTCATGACAGTGCAGATTTCTGACATTTTGTGTAATTTAAGCTGTAACAATGTGACTGTTTTCTAACAAAAAACAGTGAAACTTAAGTTAGACTTGTGTTTGTAAATGAACCACCCTGTGTTGTGTAGCTTTCTGGAGTTTATACTTATTGGGCTACATATTTATTTATTATACAGGCTATACAGTACATAAGATCAAAACTCACATGTTTTATGTAACTAAAGTGTGTAATTATGTGGGCTACAGACAATAATTAAGTTATAGACTATACTAAAACGTGTATACTTACTGCATTTGAATCATTTTAGCTATATGTAACCACCTGCATATGTATTTGGGGGGGGGGGGGAGAGGCTTTGATTTTGCCACCCTCATGCCACCCTAAGAAAATTTCTCTAGATCCGTCCCTGCTTCCTCACTCTGTCCCTGCATCCTCCTTCACGAAATCTGTGAATCTTCTCTGTGTGTTCCTTGTACGCTTGTATACTGAATGACAAAGTCTGTTGGTCTCTTTCTAGCTGCTCTATACCTTATATCCTTTGTCCAGTACATCTACTACCCCTCCTCTGCATATGTCCATAGATTCATTTCTAATCTTGTCCATCCTAGTCACTCCCAATGAAAATGCTACCTTCATCTTCACTTCCTGTCACTTTCGTTAGTGACACGATTTCCAAGCAGTGCACCTGGAAATACTTCACAGCGCTTCCATACTTTTTCATGATACAGCCTGATTCCAAAATGGATTAAAGTGAGATTTTCACCTCAGAATTCTACACCTAATACCGCATTATGACAAAGAGGGAAAATGTTTGGTTAAAATTCTTGCAAATTGATTAATACGTTAAAAACGAAACAAAAATATAATATGTACATAAGTAATCACAGATTTAGCTCAAAAGTTTTTGAAGCACTTTGGCAGCAATTACAGTCACATCTTTTTGAGTATGATGTGACAAGCTTGGCACGCATGTTTTGGGCAATCTCTCCCATTCTTCTGTGCAAACGCTCTCACGCTCCATCAGCTTGGATGGGGAGCGTCCAGTCTGGGCTCTGGCTGGTCCTGAAGACATGCCTTTGTTCTCTTGGCTGTGTGCTTAGGGCCATTGTCCTGTTAGAAGATAAAGGCCAGAGCGTTCATCGGACCAGAGAATTTTGTGGTGTGCAGTGCAGTGAGGTGTGTTCAGGCCTCAACATAGAAGAAATCAAACAGCCACTCCACAAACTCGTGGCACAACATAGAAGCGCCATCTGCATCTAAAGGACAAAGGTAATTTTTTGGAGAATGGCTGTGATCACATTTCAGACGATGAGACAGATGGTTTGAAAGAGGAGTAAGGGAGACCATTGATGTCTACTGTAAATGACCACTAGGCACCCCAGAAGCACCAACCCCCACTCACACCACACCCCAGGTGAGCTCAATAGGTTATGTGATGTGGTGTGTCATGGTCTCACATAGGGCTGCCACAAACGATTATTTTTGCGATTAGTCGACTAATCAGATCATCATCCATTGGACGTAAAACATATAGATTATTGCACCAGCAGCATCTGCTCTTATATAACTATTATTAGCTTACAGCTTTAAGTGTTTAAGGTATGTGCTAACTAAAAATAAAGACAAGATGATAGTTTATTAAATTTTAATGAAATCTGCAGATTGTTTCGGTGAAGTTTAATAAACTCCTTGCTATCTAAAATATAACAGGACACCGGAGTATATTCTCGAGCATCTCACATTTCTGATAATCAGCTGTCTGCTTGACGTTTATTCAGCTGTGTAAAAACTATAACTTTAATCTCAGCCAAACCGATTTACTCAGGAACAAATAAAATACTACAAAAAGCCAAACAATAACATTTTTAAGTTATCTAAGTGACTTATATATATTTAACCTGAGTAGCGAAAGACGGCGGTGGGTTTGAAAACGATTTGCCAAGAGTCCGGTGTTCTCACGGGCTCTGGTGAGGCTTGCCCCCGGTTAGCTATCGAGCTAGTGGGTAACAGACGTCTCCGAAAACGTCGGAGCGCTTTTGAAAATATGTGGTGTCTTGATAAACTGAGCAGATATTTGAGGTTTACACAGCTACATTCTCGCCTGAAAATATGTTAAACGTTTATTTTGTGACCCAGAAAGAATAATAAGAGTAACATTAAAACTAACTAGCTGCCGCCATTGTTGGAAACTGAGCTGGGCTGCGCTATGAATTCTGGGACAGAGCTACTTCTTCTTCTTCGGGGTTTAACGGCAGCTGACATCCTTGTACATGCAGTGCTGCCATCTTCTGTTTCAGTCCGTTATTACACTCTTAAATCCTACCACTGATTCCTGCGACTTTTGTGATCTTACAAAGCTTCAAACGACGCGTCGACTATTAAATCAGTCGTTGACGATTTTGATAGTCGACGTAATCGTGACTAGTCGACTAATCGTGGCAGCCCTAGTCTCACAGTGGTTTTACCCTTAATCCCCAGTGATGGCAATGACCCATGCCTTTTTTCCCACTTTGGCTCATATGATGACTGACATGATCAGTGGTGGGTTAAATCCATGTCCAAGGGGACAACCAAACCAGAGCATTCTCCACCATTTGTTTTTTTGGGTAAGTCTGGATTATTCTTCAAATGTCTGCACAAACTAACAGAAGCCCAGTTACCTCTTTATTCATACTCTCTAGAATTTAGGCTACTAGTTTAACATTTTACACATAGGATTGCCATTTCATAAATATCCTGGTCAAAAGAATTTACAACAATGATATTATGATGATGGCCACAAAAAGCTCCATCATACTGAGTTGAGTCCATTTGTTCCATTATTTCTACATTTCAGTTGCTCAGGTTGTATTTAATTTACGTTTATCCTAAAATAGCAAAGTTGTAACGCCGCGAATGCTGGTAAAACAATGTCAGGATTGTATGTTTGTATTTTCACTGCATCAGTGCCACAGTGAAACCAGTGGGCGGTGCTGTCAGACAGTTTCCATGCCACTGCACAACCATGACAGTTATACAACACACCACGTAGCCACTCCCTGTAGATTGTGCAGAGGTTAAGGCATCCAAGACAAGCATGGCTGTGGTGGTGAACGCTCCTAAAGCAGCTGCAAAGCTAGGTGGAAAAAACAGAGGTGGTTTTTGGAGCATGGTGTTATATATTAAGCAAACTGTTGGGCGTTATTTTAGAACATGTGCTCATTATCAGTCAGGGCAAATGGAGTGAAGTCCTAAGGGAACTAGAGGATGAAGAGGTGAGATGCATGAGTCTGAACACGCACACATGCTCCCTGTCTAGGGTTAAAGTGGGGCAGGGGGATCGTTGACGTCAGCAACCCACAGTCTCCAGCCCACAGCAACAGCGCTGCAGTTTATTTATTCCCCTGTTATTAACACTCTGTCACCTGAGGCATGGGAGCAGAATCACAGCAAACCCACTCGCCTTCAGGTGCACAATCATTTCCTTTGTGTTTTTGCTATTTAGTCCTGCACATAGTCACAGATAAGACATAGTATGAGAAAATATAGAAAGTGTTACAGCTGCTTGAATGATGAATTATGGCAGTCAGTCCTGATGTCAGTAAAGGCCTTTCTCCGCAAACAGGTCATGTGGCCGACAGGGACTAACTGACAGGAAGGTCATCAGAAAAACAGAATGATGGTGATGTGTGAATGCAAGATTTCTTTGGTCAGTGTGGGGCTGAGGTGGCGACCAAGTAATCACCACAGCCTATCGTAATAAAGGAAGGCACCTGTCAATCAAGTAATCAGCTCCAAAGCACGAGCCTCATAAATCCTTTATGCTCCAGTCAGTCAGTATTTTTATACTGACAGTAATCAATTGGTTATGTGAGGGAGCATTAAATTGACAGAAAATGAAGCTGCAGTTGTCTTCAGTGTTGCACAGTTTAGTTTTGCAGGCTGACACTTTAATGTTTTGGTTCATGCCATAGACCAAATATAAAAGAAGGCTGGAGTATGTCCTTAAAAGTGAAGACATTGAGGAAATACAATGCCGTAAAGCTGCATTATTTCAAATGGCCAGCAGGGCCCATGTGAAATAATGCCCTTTGTGGCCATTAGAAGAACTAGCTTTTGTCTCCCCTCTTCTGTGACCCGTACAAACACTTTCTTGATGAATTCCTGGGCTCAGTCTTTAGTCTTGAGTCTTACTAAATACAACATGATAATTACGCTCCACATTAGAGCTATAAGTATGTATGTAAGGGTGCAACTTTACTGCTTACTGCCCCAGAAAACCTTCTGCAGTTTATTAATATCATTTTTATGTTTAAGGTGAGTAAAACAAAACAAACACTTTGAAGAACTCCTTTTTCCCCATCAGACCCCCCGACATCTGACATAGCCCCGGCCTACAACTGAGGCAGCACGGTGGCACGGTGGTTAGCACTGTTGCCGCACAGCAAGAAGGTCCTGAGTTCAATTCCAACATCAGGCTGGGGTCTTTCTGTGTGGAGTTTGCATGTTCTCCCCTGGGTGGGTTGCGTGGGCTCCCTCCGGGTACTCCGGCGGGAGGAAGCCGGGTACTCCGGCTTCCTCCCACCGTCCAAAGACATGCAGCTTGTGGGGATAGGTTAATTGGATAATCCAAATTGCCACTAGGTGTGACTGTGTGAGTGAATGTGAGCATGAATGGTTGTCTGTCCCTGTGTGTTGGCCCTGCGACAGACTGGCGACCTGTCCAGGGTGTACCCCGCCTCTCGCCCTATGACAGCTGGGATAGGCTCCAGCGCCCCCCGCGACCCTGAAAAGGAGAAGCGGAAGCGAATGGATGGATGGATGGATATTTCTACTGTGTTTCTCATATGGTGTTTTTTTGTTTGTTTTTTTTAAATAATTGCTTTTAAATGATCTTTTTTTTTTTTGTGTGTGTGTCCCGTTTGGATTTTTAGCATCAGAATTGTTGTCTTAAGGCCAAGAAAGATGCCAAGCGGATTTATTTTACCAAGTGGATCATCATGGCCTTGCCATATTGGTCCATTTGATTGACCTTTATTATAATTATGAATTTATTTTATTTTCGGTTGCTACAAACGGGACAGACATGACTGGGGGATAGGACAGGGAGAAAGAATGAAAGAAAGAGAGGGAGAGAAAGAAAACCAGAGGGGGGAAGAGACGGTGAGAAAGGGGGGAAGAAAGAAAGAAAAACAAACAAAACACCTGGATCACCTGTATGGAGAAAAAAAAACAGAAGAGAAAGCAAACAAAAAAAAGAGCAACATAATAAAAACAGCACAATAAACTAGCTAGCAGTAGATAACAGTAGATACTAAATATTAAACAATATTGTGCAGCACACAAGATAGACAGTGCACAATGTGCTTTGAGGCAGCAGCCAAAAAAGGTGTAGTCTGCGTCTGTGAACACCCGTGTGGATCAGCATTAAATGATCTATTTGGCCACTTTACTTCTTTTTGTTTGTTTGTTTGTTTGTTTGTTTGGTATCTATTGCAGACTGCAAAGGAAGAATTTCATTGTACTGGGAAACATGTTATAATAAAAATTTGAAACTTGAAAAATCTTCACTTACATTATTAAACTAATATTATAGATTTTTTTTTAATAAAGGGGACTTCCAGTGTTTTTGTATCTAATAGGGACAGTTTTCACAGTTTTAGCTGATGAAAGTGAATGAGAAAGTTAAAAGCAGCAGAGCTCAGTCATCAGTGTTCAGTGATCCAGTTTTGGAGAAGATGCATGAAAAGATTGTTGCATTTGACCCCAGCAGATGGGTTGGACACAGATTCCCTATATTTGCCATTTTAGTGTTGGACAGTGCAGAGCTGGAGCATCAGTGACATCAAGATGCAATAATGGAAGTTCAGAAAGGAGGTACTTCAGCCAGTTTATGCATTTGTTGGTCCCATAATCAAAGACTGTGGACAAACCCTGGTCTCCTGCTCAACAGTGTAGCAGTGAACTTGAGCTTAAGAGTGTTTTCTTTCTTTCTTTTTAGCACCGTTCCAACATGCTTTGGCCTCTCCTTGTCTTTGACATCACCCTCAGGGCAACCTTCATTTTGCTTGCTCTCTTCACTTCCATCATCTTCCATTACATGTTCTTGCTGACGATCCGCTACACAGACAGAGCCACTACCAGACTGAAGAATACAGGAGCCTCTTATTAGCTTCTTAACCTGCTTACAGTCTAATATTGTTTTCAGCCTTTCTGGTGGTAAGGCACATCAGAGGTCAAACCACATCGCTAATTATAAATAATGTAATTCTATTTATTTCCATGAAAGTTTAAATATTTCTCCAAACCTTATGTTTAATAAATTATTCATCTAAAGTTACAGTACCTTGGTTGAGGAAGCTTAACGTTAGAATGTAAAATGCATTAGATTAAATTAGGTTTATTATATGTGCAATGAACATTTTCTATTAGCGTTCCTCTCATGTCCCCCGTGTCCTCTTCCCTCTCTTCTTCATCCATGTGCAGACTCGAGTGAAGTAACTCTGCTTACCTCCTCCAGACGTTGGCATAACTATGTCAGATTTTCATCTACAATCATCAGCAGTGCTCCTGCTTTCCCTCGCTGGGTTGTTGATATACATTAAGTGGCAGTCTTACTGAGTTTGTTTGTTTCCTGCTTGCTAAGCTGCAACATACTTATCTTGGTGTCCTCCCTCATCAAGTTCAAACCTGTAAAGTCAGAGAGCTTTAAACTCGAGCCTGAGGGAAACAATAAATCCTTACCTGAACCCTGTGAAATACACTGTAGACCTATCTGTGACTGTTCATGTGAATCCTGTATTAACCTACAAAAACAACAAGCCCGACAACCTTGTGGTGATTTGACCAGATCCTGTAAAGAAATGGACACTTCGTCTTAGTAGTTTTTTGGAAGAACTGCAAGCACTCACCTGTTATTTACTTAAGTGTTCATTAAAATCTTTGAACTGTTCCCACTGCATCTTGTCTTTGAGTCTTCTGACAGTTCCTTTGCTTTGTCGTTGGATTGTACTAACCATAGTTTGTCCATAACAAGCACCATGTTTGAACAATAATGTGGTTTTCATCGAGATCCTGGAACCTTGGACTCCTGAACCATCGCTTTAAACTTTTGGAGGGTATGTGCGAGTTTACAAGTATTTTGTGTACTCGGAGAAAGCATACGCCACATCCCTTGGGGCATCCTGAAGTATGTGTTATCAGCTCCATGTTGTGTGCAGTCCTGTCCATGTACAACCAAGCAAGAGCTTGGTTCACATTGCTGCCAATAAGTTGCATTCATTCATAGTGAATAAATGCACTTTGTCACAGTCTGTATTCATAACGTTTATGGACTGAATTTGTAGACACAGCCAAGAGTGGAGGGTGTTTGGCTCAGTGGCACCGGTATCACATGTCAACTGGGAGGAAGTGAGTGGTGAGAAGGAGGTCTGGAAATCTCTGCCTAGACGGCAGCTTCTGTGACCCAGACCTGGAAAAGCAGGTGGAAATGGAGGGCTGGACAGATTATAACATTTAAAGGAGAGTAAATATCAGTGTTTTATAAGAACTGGTAAAAGCTAAATAAATACATCCTTGCAATATGAGAGGCTATGTGCATTTGTTCTTTTCCTTTTTTAAAAATTAAGAAGCAGTGTGGTATTTTAAAAGGCCGTTTCATCCGCTAGAGCAGTCTTCTTCAATTCCCTGCTTACCTCACAGCTGATCCTCTTACAGTAAAGCTCAGTGCTACTTGCTGTTAGTCTTGCTATTGAGGCTATGGACACATATGATTGCTTGGAATGGCTTTTAGTTGCCAGTATATGAGGTCACCTTACATCACATCCTTTGGAGTGGACATTGACGCGCCATGTTTAACAGCTGCTGATGGCTGAAGCTCTCTTTTGTGTTTTAGTGGAGCAGTGAAGAGAGGCAGGAGCAACAGCAAAGGGTTGTGTCTTTCTTTCTGTTTTTGATACCCTGAGCTTGCTTTCTTAGGAAAACACATGACCCGTGGTGAGCATAGCAGTCACCTTGACACAACAAATTTAGCTGGGTTGTACATGGGAGTGTCTGATGGGCTAAAACATGTTGTGTCATTATTGAGGGGTGAAGAGAGCATCAAACGTAGTCACACAATTGATTTATTCAGGTCATTCAATTATTAAAGTAATTAGAAATTTCAGCCGGAGCTTTCTTTCTTTCTTTCTTTTTTCTCTCTTTTTATAAAATAAAGTTTTGAGTTACTGCATACAGTTGTAATAGTGCAAAAGTCTTGAGCCCTCATTTCTTGAAATTTTCTTCCATGGAGATAGGCCTGCTTGTAATTAAAAAAAACCAAACAAACAAAAATAATCTCAAGCAACAGTCGAGGATTTCTGACGGTCGTTTCTCAAGTTCTTCCTGTGGACATTGGCTACTTTTTCACTAATTATTTGTCAATTTTTTTATACCTGGCAATTTCCAGAGGAATGCTTTTCATTTGCTAAACTACTTAACACTGATCTGTGCATTGTTTAAGAATAAGAAGACACCTAACAAAGGTAATGAACCAGTTTTGTGTCTACACATAACAGGCAGCTTAAAATTCTATTTGAAACAGCATCAACTCTGTTATTAGCAGCTTGATGCAGAAAACAAACAAACAAACATAATGTGTTTCCATTTCTTTAGGTGAGTCTATAAAAAATGCCAAAGATTAGCACAGTTTGACAAGAATAAAATACAAGAAAATTAGCTAACAACTTTTCATAATGTATTTTAAAACTGCAGCTCTATTAGATTTAATTCAAATTTATTTCTATAGTGCCAAACCACAGCAACAGTTGCCTAAAGGCACGCTAAAGTAGAATTTAAAGCAGCTGGGATGGTCCATTTGGTAAAGTAAATCCGTTGGGCATCTTTCTTCACCTTTAGACAACAATTCTGATGGCAAAAGAGCCAAACGGGACAGGCAAAAAAAAGAAAGAAAAAGAAAAAGAGAAATTGCTTATTTATGCATTTAGCAGTTATGTGGCATTATGGTTATATTGTCTAAAAAAGTGTTTCCTACTATTGGACCACATATTCTGAACCTAATTAATACCAGCCTCTTGTCAGGTCAAGTGCCAAGCGGGTTTAAGCAGTTATTCACCCCTTACTTAAGAAGCCAGGCTCAGATATTTCAGTAATGTCAAACTTTAGACCCATCTCTAAACTTCATTTTCTGAGTAAGATCTTGAAAAAGGTTGTTCACACTCAGCTGATGGATTATCTAAACAACTCTCAAATGTTTGAAGTTTTTCAGTCCGGCTTTAAGCTGTTTCATAGCACAGAGACAGCTCTCATAAAGGTTATGAACGATATTCTGGTAGCGACGGACTGTGGTAAACATGTAGTGCTTATACTACTAGATATGACTGCTGCATTTGACGCAGTGGATCACGACCTGCTGATCTCTCGATTACAGCATTGTGTGGACATTTCTGGCTTGGCACTCCTGTGGATAAAATCATATCTCTCAAACAGGAGCTTCTGTGTTAAGTTGGGCTCGTCATCGTCCTCTGTGGCCCCTCTGCCATGGGGTGTACCACAGGGATCTATTCTTGGGCCATTACTGTTTACATTATATCTCCTGCCACTGGGTGCGATCTTTCGTAAACACAAAGTTTCATTTCATCTATATGCTGATGACTGCCAGCTTTATTTTCCTTTCAGTCATTCTGATAGCTCCCCAATTAGACTCCTGCTTGATTGACTTAGTGATGTTAAGTCATGGATGGCTCAAAACGTTTTAAATTTTAATGAACGTAAAACGGAAGCTATTCTGTTTGGCCCGAATCGTTCCTCTGATATCCGTGATGTTGACCTTGCTGCTCTGACCCCTCACCTGAAGAGCTCGATTACCAATCTTGGGTTAAAAATCGACTCTGCACTTACCTTTGATAGCCACGTGAATGGGGTGGTGAAATCGTCATTCTATCATCTCAGGCATCTGTTGAAGGTTAAACCTTTTCTTTCAAGGCGTGACTTGGAGACTGTTATCCACGCTTTTATAACCTCACGCTTGGATTATTGCAACTCCCTTTTAATAGGGGTTTGACTGGGCACTCTGACACGCCTGCAACTAGTACAGAATGCTGCGGCACGGTTTTTATCTGGTAAAAGGAAATTTGAGCACATTACTCTGGTTCTGGCCTCCCTGCACTGGCTTCCAATTGAATTTAGGATTCATTTTAAAGTTCTTTTATTGGTTTTTAAATCTTTAAATGGTCTGGCACCTATGTCCCCACTCGTTCGCTCCGGTCAGCTGAGCAGCTGTTGCTCTCAGTCCCCAAATCACGGCTGAAACTGAGAGGAGACCGAGCGTTCTCTATCGTGCTTTGGAATAATCTTCCTCTTCACATTAGGCAATCGACATCAGTGCTGGTTTTTAAATCCAGATTGAAAACGCATTTTTATTCACTGGCTTTTGACTCAGAGGTTAACTGACTTGTATTTGCCTATATTTTATTGTTTTCACTATGTTTATTATTTTATCATATTTATTATTCTTATGGTATCTATTATGTTTCTATTGTTCAGCACTTTGGTCAGCCTTGTGTGTTTTTAAAGTGCTATATAAATAAACTATGATGATGATGATGATATAGACTTGATGATTTCAACTCTCTCTTTTTTAACTTTAGAATTTTTGGTCGCTTCCTGAAAAAAATTGGGATGTTTTGACAAGTGATAGCAGTAGGGTAAATATGAACACAAAGCCTGTTTACTCCAGGTGTATAATTTGAGTTATAACTTTTCAGAATCAGAATACTTTAAAAATCCGGAAGGAAATGATGTGGTTACCGTTGCTCCTGCCACAGTACTGGGTCTGTGGATCGCAGGGTTTGTGTTTTGTGGTTTTTGAATATTCTTTGATTTATTGTTGTTCACGTGTTTGTATTTCTTGTTTCTATGATTTAGGTTTTGTTTCTTTGCTCATGTTTGACTTTATGCCTTGCTCTACAGTTTCTGGGATGATTAGAACTTAAATTGCGCTGTTGGAAATAATTTATTTTGATACTGTTTTTTTGCAAATTGTGCAGAATAATATTATTTTCGTTTTTCCTGCAGTTTATAAAGATTAGTTAATGTCAAAAATGAAACTATGGAGACAGTCAAAATAAATTTCCCGTGGTTAGAAATTATTTTATGCAACTTTTTTGTACATTTACAGTTTTGAGGGGCATATCTGAAATTTCTGTGACTACAAATATGTGTAAAAAAATGTAAATTATTTTCTTTTCTTTTTTTTTTAGTTTATTGCACTTTTTTGCACGTTATGTAGTAACTATGGACTTAATATATACATATTATTAAACTTTAGGATATATCGTTTGTATTGATGTATAGCAACTTCAAATGCTCCAAAAATGGCACTACAGCAGATATAAAGATAAGCTCTGGCGAACTTGGCTCTATGGTGGGCTTTAAAGGATTAACCCTCTATTAAGTAATGCACTATGAATCTGAAAACAAAGCTTTTTTAATAAAAACAATGTGTCCCTAACCCAGAGACACATGGCCTGAGGGGTTATGTCTACAGGTTGTTTTTTCTTCTATCTTATTTTCATGAACATAATGTCTCTGAAACACTTTTTTTTTTCAGACTTTCACTCTTATTGACTTATAACAAATTTCACATTAGGTTGGCACTTTTGGATTGACTGGACACTTAGTTTAGTACCTAACTAAAGCTAATCTGGAGCGATTGAACTCTTCTGTTGCGTGTAAAGATGTTTGGAACTTGTAGCCTCTTTGGAGCATATTACCTGCTGTCCATGCAACAACTTTGCATTCTATCCAAATTGGCTGTTTTGCCAACCATACCTAACAAACATACCCGTGAAGGCCCACTGTGGGAAGGTATGGGTGAGCTATGGGACTGTGTGGGCAGGGCAAACCCACATTTATTCTATGCGGTCCCCACTGTGTGTCACACAGAGTCCACAGCAGTATTTGATTTCAAATACCTTTTTATTGACGTCCTCCAAACAAATTAAATGAATCTGTATGCTTGGATTTCTACAACAATGTCACTGCTGTTGCAAACAACACCCAGAAAATCGTTTTATAGGCTTTTCAAAACCCAGCCTTTATTTTGTGCAACTGAATAATTAAAGGCAGATTTTAGGCTTGATTTAATTGTTATTACATCCATGTCACTACATCCAGCTGCATGCCTATATTGAGACTTCCTATCTGAAATCCATAATACTCCCATGGGATGCACTCCTAAGGAAAACAGTAATCACCTGTTCCGGTATCACCTAGACTATCCAATAAAAACAAAGGACTAAAAAAGCAAAGCTCATCATTGGATGCTGCTGAGTGACGTCAGTGCAGTGTAGGCTTTAGGACCCAGCAGCAAGGGGGCTTCCTTGTATATGCCGTTGTGATGATCTGCAGGCAGACGTGCGGGGAGGAACGCGCATCTCCGGTGCTGAAGCAGAAGGCTGGAAGAAGGGCAGGACAGCATCACCCGGTAAGACACTCAACAGTTGTTCTGTGTGAGCATTGATTTAGCTCCTGATGTCACTGATGGAACCGTTAACTCTCCCTGTTATATACAGTATATGTGTTATATAGAAATTCAACTTCGTTCAGAGACGATTGGAGCAGAAAAGTCTCTGTCACAGTGACACATCTTCATGGGACTCGTGATAGCTCAATTTTCATGCATGTTTCCTCACGCGATTCTGACTGCGTGTCGTGATAGTGTTTTGACAAAGGTGTGCGTCAGTATTCAGGGATAATAGCTTATAGGCTTTTCACGATGCAACCCCCCCTGTTGGGATGTGAGTGGCGATGGTAAACACACAGCAAGGATTTGTTGCTTTAGTCTTGAAACTTTTATCTTAAAATGTTGAAATCAAAATTGTATTGGAATCGAAATATTGTTAATGTCAAATTGTCGAATTCATACCTCAATTAATTTATTAAAAAAAACAAAGACACATGCTAAACAAAAAGACTGAATTAAAAATAAATCAATAAGCCAATGACATCATCAAAGCTATAAAAGCCCTTTTAAGTTATTTTGTATACATTTTCTCAACCTTACTGTTTCAAATATTTTGTATACATTTCCTGACTTTAGACTTCTGGTTTACATTGTTTTATTTAAAAAATGTGAGAAATGTTGAATATTTTTTGTTAAATTTTCTTCTAAAAGGCACAAAGATGAATGATCATCCACTGGATAAAGGCATATTTCTAACATAAAATAAAGTATAATCACTTTACTTTCTTTTTCGGTCTTTACACAAACTGTATATAAAAGATAAAAAATAAACATAAGGCTTAAAAGGCTTCTTTCTCATGGAAAGCAAAGGGATACTTTGTGCTTTCAAAAAGAAAGTAATTTATGGTCTCAGTCACTAGTTTTAAGTATTACTGAAAACAACATCTTCTCTTTAAAATGTGGTTAAAAAAAAAACCTGTTACTAATACTAATAGTACTAAAACAGTAATCTTAAGGTAAGTCTGACAATTCAAAATCAAAAACAGCACCACTGAAAGTTAAGAGCTGCTAAAATAACAATGAAGAAAATCCAATAAAATTCTCAGTGTGGCTTTTTTCCTGGGTGTAGCAATAAACATCCACACAGAAGAGGGTTTATAAGATTTAGCTGAGTTAGAAGTTAGCAGGAAGTTAGCTACCTAGTTTAAATCTAAATATAATATTCCACCTGCTAACTCACTAAAAAACAGACAAAAAATACAGCTCTGCTGTTAGTTTGCACAGGAACAGACGGAAAACCACACAGCAGCGATGTGGGGAGGGTTCATGTGCTAAAATAATGTGCTAATATAAACACATTAGCAGAGGGAGGCTGTAGAATAAATTATTCTCAGTCTGCTGGAAAGAGTAAAGAGTGATTCAAATGTTGGGTACCTGGGACACCATGAGACCATGGGGTGCAGTGTACACAGTGAGCTGTTAAAAACTGAGCTTGTAGATGTGCCGTGCATGAGTAATACTTATAAAAAGCTTGAAAGGTCTAAAAGAAACACAGATTCTTTTTGAAGTGTATTTCTATTAACTAAAGAAGACATAAACAAGTTAAGACACTTTGAACCAGGCACAGGGTCGATACACCATCACCTAAAATCAGATTACAGTGGCCATGTCTGTCTTTTATATACAGTCTCTGGGTTTGTGTGAACTCTTGAGAGAAATATGTAACTCGTTAGCAGAAAAATGCTTCAAAATGCTGGATGTTGTGTTCATAGTGAAGCAAGTGTTTTTAGAGTGTTTTGCTGAAAACAGCTGTCTGAAAATAAAGTGATGGTTTGAGTGAAACAGTTATTAACCTCAGTAAAAACAAATACTCTCTGTTGAGCACAACACAGGAAAGGGGACAATTGTGAGTTAATCAGTGTGAGTACACATCGTAAATTGATCCACTGTTACCATGGAGATATTGATTAGTGCAGTTTTAAAGTCCCAGCACAAAACAGTCATTCCTTCATGATATTATACCATAACTGTACTTTGTTCTTCCTATAAATAACAATAAACTATAGAGGGCCAACCTATAAAGTTACAGAATATACAATATTACATATATTTTTAATTTGTTACCTTTCTTGCCTAGAGAAAAAGAAAACAGCATTTTTTAAAAGCTAAAAATGAAAAAAATCTTACTGAAGTAGTTTTAAAAAATATACTTAAAATATTTTTGTAAAAGAAAAATTCAGATTTTATTTATTCAATAATGTATTTAGGTTTGGGGCAATTACCATTAAGGCCTTAAAACTACACTCCCTAATTTTGTGAATGCATGCAGCAGAAAACTTAAAATGCAACATTTCAGTGTTTTGGCTCATCCGTCTGCGACGACAGAGTGCACTTAAGTTATTTGTGGATAAGCAGTGCAGCATAAATCAAGTCGATTTTAGCAAAGATGTAACTTTATCTGTTTTTCAAGGACACTCTGAACATTTTGGAAAGCAGATCACGGTCCAAACAATAGTCCTAAGACATGTTCCTTATTGTGACTGTGTAATAATGTAGGATATTGCCCTGGGGACTGAGCATTGCACAGGCTCTGGTGGCCTGCGGGGTTTTTTAAATTTGTTTAGGTTGGTCACGTCACAATCCTGACAGCACGAGGCTTGAAATGCTCGTGTTTCGTAGAGACAAAGGATTGCTGATTGTTTAACCAGCAGCCTGCATTTCAATCCTTCTCTTTCTTCAGGCGATCGTAAATTAACTGATGGAGCCACTGGCTGTTTCCTCACTGTCCCACCAGCAGCTGAGCATCTAAGCAGCTAAGCCAACCCCTCCTCCACGCCAAAATAAAAACAGATATATTATTTTGGATTTACATACAATACATGAAACTATTGGGGTGTAAGTGGTGGTGCTGATGTATGGTTGTGAGGTAAAAGCCAATGATCGCTCCAGAGGACCAGTGAGCCTGTAAATCTCTGAGCTAGTCCATTACAAAGCATTATAGGATGACTCTGCTGTCTTATAAATAACAACTGGTTGAAGCAGATGAGGCCGAACAAGCATTAACAGTTGTATTAAAATAAGATAAGACTCTTTATATTTGAACAAGTTTTAACACTTACCAGTGGTTTATTTACCTAGTTAGTTAATAGTAAATACAGTGATGAGTTATTTTGATTTCTTTAATCTCTACTTTAGCAATTTTACTTGGAAAGAAACGATAATATTTCAGGATTAAACTGTTTTCTTGGTCTTTTACTTTACACACAGAAAATCTGTTTGCTGGTCAGTTCTTAAATAATCCACAAAGGTTTTGGAGACATAAAAAATGAATTACATGAGTCATCGATTGTTATGACGTCTGTCTAAAGTCTGTGACCACCATCTTATCTTTCCACTCGTGTAAGTGGGAGAGGGGAAAACATAAAACATGGGATCCATTGCATTGAGGTGAGGTGTCAGACTCGGTCAACCAACAACAAAACTCCTCGGTGTCTTTGGTTTGGGATAATTGTTGGAACCAAACTAACGACGTTTCCACACATGCACTGCAGTGGCAATGGGACGTTTTCTGTTTGTTATCATCTTGGAACATCTGATTAAATTATGATACATCTGTCACCTCGATGTATTTAAACTACCGAGGCCACATTTTTTAGAATGTGTGGCTAACAAGATGTGCAATACATTAAAAAATGAATATAAAGTGTGCACTCTTTGTTTCATTTGACAGTTTTGAGTCTTTGTGGGTGTTCACGGATCCTGTCTACTAAAAATCTTTCTTCTCTGCCAATCAGCATAACTTGAGTCTAGAGCTGTTGATGCACATGATGTAACACAGTGAAGACTTGTGGACTGAGAGCTAGCCATGCTTAGAGTACCATGCACCTCTCTGATTCCTCATAATTACAGAGAACAGATGTTGTTGCAGTTATTAGAACATGGGCACTTCATGCAGGACTGAATTAGACACAAACTAAATCCCCGTCTTGCTGTTACTTTTATTTATTTTTTCCAGCTTCTCCATTTGCCTTCTTTAAGATACAGCCCTAAAGAACTATGGGAGGTGTTGCATTGGATGTGGGTGATTCCAGGGTGAAGGCTCCAGACGGAGGCTGGGGCTGGGCAGTGCTGGCTGGCTGTTTTGTCATCACAGGCTTCTCCTACGCTTTCCCAAAAGCGATCAGCGTTTTTTTCAAAGAGCTGATCAGGGAGTTTGGTGTTGGATACAGCGACACTGCATGGATCTCCTCCATACTGCTGGCCATGCTCTATGGCACAGGTAGGCTGTTACACGTTGTATTCAGTATATAACTCTTTGTACTTATGCAGTTCTTTAATTTAAAAAAATACTGCAATAGAAGCTTTTTGAAACTCCCTTTTGCCCCATTTCATCCTAAACATTTGTTAGAAATATGTTATTTTCAAGTTAAGCACTGAACACTGGAGACAGGCACAGAACAAAACTCCACAGTCTGCAGCCCTGGATCAAACATAACAGGAATCCCGGAAGCGTGAGCAGGACAGGAAGAGGGAAACACACACCATGCTCAGATGTCATGTTTTCAGCTAGTAGCTCTTTGCGAATCGACTTATTGGTGCAAAAGATAAGATAAAACTTTATTAATCCCTCGGGTGGGTTCCTCTGGGAAATTTAGTTTCCAAAAAAGCACAGCACCGACAGAAGTTACAGAGTTACAGAATATTGTGTATATATATATATACACATATATAAATACAAAGACATATATAGATAAAATATACAAAGGGGATAAATAGAATAAATAGGAATAAAAATAAAAATAAAAATACAAGTGAATTGCACATTTCAAGTATGGAGTCTATTGCACTGTTGACTATTAACAAAAAGTATTGCACAGTGAAGTGGAGAGCCACTACAGCTTAGTTGTCCCCCCCTCCTTTGTCCTCCTGTTTCCCCTCCCTCTCCCCTCCAGAGAGGAGTTAAACAGTCTGATGGTGTGTGGGACAAACGAGTTTTTAAGTCTGTTGGTTCAGTGACAGCAACCTGTCACTGAACAGACTCTTCTGGTTGTTTATGGCCATGTGCAGAGGATGCCCAGCATTGTCCATAATGTCCAGCAGCTTCTTTAGTGTCCTTTTCTCTGCCACTGACACCAGAGTGTCCAGCTTCATGCCGACCACACAGCCAGCCTTCCTGATCAGTTTTTCCAGCCTGGATGAGTCCTTCTTTGCTGTGCTGCTCCCAAAAATTTTTTTTTTTTTTGCTGTCAAACTGTGTAATCCATGGCATCACCCTAAGATTCAGATAAAGAAATTGGAACAAATTGTGTGTTAATTAAAAAGTGTCTCTTTGCAAATTTGTCTGACGTGCAGACACAAACACTGGTTCGTTTCTTGAGCTTTGTGTAAAGAAATAAGGGTTAGCTCGAGGATTTGATGATCTCATTATGAAAATAATGTATCTGCATATTCTCAGAGGGATATTTTATATCATATTAACAAAGATATAAAATGTGAAATTTTGGAAAATGCTTGTGTTTGTACCTTAATACTCGCCGCTTTTCTTTTCATGTGCTGCACACTGCGCCTGATGCATGCAGTCATACTATGTTACACTTTGTCCAGGTCCCCTGTGCAGCGTGCTGGTGAACCGCTTCGGCTGTCGTCCAGTCATGATGGTGGGGGGCCTCTTTGCCTCTCTGGGAATGATTCTGGCCTCCTTTGCCACAAGTATCATCCACATCTACCTCACTGCTGGAGTCATTACAGGTCACGAACACTTGTACATTGTCAAATAAAATCACTTTACGTCCAATAAATTAAGAATAGATTACAATACAATTATTAGAAGAATGCATTAATGTTTTTCCTATATTTCAATACATCATAATCAAATTATCCCTGCTTGTTCTGCATTTGTTTTTCCTTCCTGCGCCCTCCCCCATTGGGCTTTTTATAAGCTGCTTAGGTTTATAAACACCAAAAGGTGCTTTGTAAGGTACACCGGCTTACGACTACTTGGTTAAGTTTGGGAAATATTGTGGTCTGGGCTCAAATAAGCCGCTTCACCAAAGGACACCTTGTGTTTATCTGAGACAAGCCTGCAGCTTTGATAAAGAGAGCACCCCGGTGTGCCGCCTGGGTTAAGGTTACAGTGAAAGTATACTCCACCACACGTGCTTATCGGATCATTGAGCAGCATTTGAAACCGTAATGTAGGTTAGTGGTGCAAAGGTTACAAGGTAACAACAGCACAAATACTTGCTGTCAGAAAGTTTGCATCATTATACCCATTAAGAGATATTAAATCATATGGCTGATGTCATGTAAACAAGCTCTGCATGAGCATATCTCAAACATTAGAGTAAGGTTAGAAACATCTTGAAATGCTTGTCTCCATATCATGTAGAAATGTAGGGGAAAAGAAAACTTTGTTAATGAAAGCAGGTAAGTTCAAGTTAAAAAGGCTGAAGAGTGTAACCCTTTCTTTCATTTGCTGCAGGTCTTGGATTAGCTCTGAACTTCCAACCTTCTCTGATTATGTTGAACCGTTACTTCAGCGAGAAGCGTCCTCTGGCCAATGGCCTTTCAGCAGCAGGAAGCCCCGTGGCCCTTTGCTGCCTCTCGCCACTGGGACAGGTCCTTCAGTATCAGTATGGATGGAGGGGAGGATTTCTTATCCTTGGTGGTATCCTGCTGAACTGCTGTGTGTGCGGGGCCCTCATGAAGCCTCTGGTGGCCCCAAGAAACCTCAAGGCCAAGAGCTTAGAAGAGGACAACGACAAGGAGGAAGAGGGGAAAGAGGAGAAGAAGAAGCCAAAAGCCAAACTTCTGGACTTCTCCGTGTTTAAAGATGGTGGCTTTGTCATCTATACTGTGGCGGCGTCCATCATGGTGCTGGGACTGTTCGTGCCTCCTGTGTTTGTTGTTAGTTACGCTAAGGAGCTGGGAAATGAAGACACCAAATCTGCTTTACTGCTTACTATCCTGGGATTCATTGATATTTTTGCACGGCCAACGTGCGGTATAATCGCTGGACTCAAATGGGTCCGGCCTCGCTGCGTCTACCTCTTCAGCTTTGCTATGCTCTTCAATGGAGTCACTGACCTGATTGGCTCACAGGTGAGGGGTCACATACTTCCTTGAACTGGAAAATGAAGTCCAAACATTGAAGGTTTCTGTTCATTATTTTATGTTTGTTCCCAGGCCAAAGACTATGCCTCGCTGGTGGTATTCTGTATCTTTTTTGGCATCTCCTATGGGATGGTGGGTGCCCTACAGTTTGAAGTTCTCATGGCAATTGTCGGTACTGAGAAGTTCTCCAGTGCCATTGGCCTTGTGCTTCTCATGGAGGCCATTGCTGTGCTGGTGGGGCCACCGGGTGCAGGTCAGTGTCACCATCCCGTGTTCCCGTTACTTCCTGTTTTACTTTGGTAGTCTCCCGTCTGTGCCATGTTTTGCTTTGCTTCTCTTACTTTGACGGTACCCTGTCTCATGTGTTTAGCTTTGCATCCTCTGTCTCGTTGTGTGTAATTTGGCCCAGCTGCGTTCCTCCTGAGCTTCCTGTTCCCTCGTCATTCTCTGTGTATTTAAGCCTTTTGTTTTCTTCTGTCCAATGTCGCAGTTTCCCTCATTCATGGCTGTGTTTCCCAGTTTGCCTCTTTGTTTACTAGTTCATACATGTCCCAGTATAGTTTTGCGTCATTTCCCTTGTGTCAGCAATAAAGCTGCTTTTGAGTTTACATTTGGCCTCCGTGAAGTCTGCGTTTAAAAGGAAGACTTGCTTTATTTGGTAGTAGCTGATTGTGAGCCAAACAGGAAGATATGAGGTTGTATTCAAGACCAACGGTTCATAGTTGGGACTTTAGTGATTATTTAATTGGCTCATGTCTTATACACAGTTCAGTAGCTGTAGAACCGCTGTTAACAAAAATAACTTGAAGTAACTGTTCTCTGTACCACTTTATCACTATCTCAAATCATGTGAAAGATTTAAGATTTTCACCCACTCTTCTTTACAGCATTACTTCAGGTCATGGAGGTTTGCTGGCATTCAATTAAGCACAGCTCTCTTACCACAGCGTTTAAATCAGGTTGAGATCCATTGCAACACTTTTTTTCATATATTCTGTTGCAGCTTGGCTGCCGTGCTTGGGGTCAACATCCCGCTGCAACAAAACAAACACAAATCCTCACTCCTCCACCACCGTGCATGAGATGTAGCGCTGTGCCTAATGGCCATCTCCACTTTGGTTTCATCTGTCCAGAGGACATTGTTCATACATATTTCATCTTTTTCTAACCTGGACAGTCATGAGCATGCTAATTGTAGCCAGTAAAGACCAGGCTGGTAAACTGCCAAAATGATTTTTAAAGAGGTGTTCACATTGCTGATGATCAATTAGTCAAAACCATTTGATAAACAGCACCTGGCTCATGCCCACATAGCAAAATTGGTATGGCTCGGATCGGGCCCACACATGGGCCAGCACAAGGCCAGTTGCAGACACACTGGTGGTCCTGTGCTGGCCCATGTGTGGGCCACCTCTGGCAAACCTGATCTGAGCCACCAAGGGGCCGTCATTCTTTGCAGTATGTGGGCCATCTGTAGGGGATGTGCAGCCACAGGCCAGTTGTAGACACACTGCTGGCCCAGAACAGTTTCAGCTCTGGCCCCAGATGTCAGCCTAATGTTGTTATTACATGGCTTGATTAAGGTACACATGTGCCAGAAGTGCTCTATACAACATGCCACATTCACCCAATCGCACACTTTCTCTAAACTGAGCGCTTCCTAACTACATTCATTCACATAAACACTCTTGACATGCAGACTGGAGGAGACAGGGAACCACTAACCTCCCGATCAGTCGGTGACCTGCTCCACCTCCTGAGCTACAGCCATCCACTGGCAAAGATGAGTAAACCGTCACTAGGTTTTGGATAAAGTGTACACTCACAAACCTGTCAAACCTGCATTTGACACATTGGCTACCATAGCAGTGTAGTATTGCAACATGGCATTTGAGTCTTCTAACTAAAATAGGACAATAGGAACATAAACAGTGGCATCATTGCCAGACCTAGCGCACGTCTGGTTGACATACACTCTGCCATGACACCGGTCAGTCAGAAGTGCCAGCTTGACACCAGATCCGGGCCAGACCTGCTTGCTATGTGGGTACTTACCCTTTTAATTGCTTTGGACTGGTAAACATGCACTTAGTTTTTTTTATTGGACTGCATGTATACTTCATAAAAACTGTTCATATGTTAGGGTTAGTTACTTTCTGTCTACAGTTTTATTGTACAGGATGATTTAAGCACATTTTATGAGTTATGAGTGCAGAAATTCAAATAATTATAAAGAATCCATAAACGTGTCACTATATGTTTATTTAAACCAGCATCGCCACAAATGAAGCGAAATCATTTCTACTATATCATTGCATCTTTCACTGTGTTCTTCCGTTTCAGGCCGACTGCTCGATGCCACCAAGAAATACATGTACGTCTTCCTGCTGGCAGGAAGCGAGGTGGTCCTCTCCGCTGTGGTTCTAGCTACCTGCAACTTCTTCTTTATCAAAAGGAAGCCCCAGGAGCCATCTCAGAAACTTGAGTGCATCACAGTCACAGATGACACCAACACAGAAGTATGCAGCAGGCCTTCGGAGGTAAATGATGAAGAGGAGAAGGGAGAGAGAGAGGAGCAAGAGAAGGAAACAAAGAGGGAGGCATTGAAGGAGGAGGAGGAAAAAGACAAAAAAAAAGTAGACGAGGTCAGGCCAAAGAGCGTAACAGTGGACTCACAGGAAGTGGAAAAGTTCTTGAAAGAGCCCCAATTAAATGGTGGCATGACCACCAGTCCTGAAACATGCCTGTGAAAATGGGTAGAAGATGCCAGACAGGATTATTTTCCACACAGCTCAGTGACGTGAATGGGACCACACCGTACTGGATAGTTATTCCCCATGATGTAATGTTTACCCCAGGTGTTCATGTCTGATATGGCTGATTAGAGTCACTGCCGTATCAAATACTAATAGTTCTGTGAGCAATATTTTATCTCTAGATGTTTTTAGTGTGGTTAGCTGTCACAATACTGCCTTGTCTATACAGTTCATGTTAAAAGCCACCAGCAAATAAAGTTGAGGGATAATTTGAAAGAATATTCTGTGTTTTTACACATGAGAAATTCAGTAAATGTTGTGTAAAAGGCTGTTTCAGCTTGTTTTAAAGGGTCAGGAAAGCTTTATGTAATGATGGTTGTGTAATAACCAGAAGCTCTTCTCCACCCGATGTCCAAAGCTGAAAATGATCTTCCCACCTGATCTGTGCCGTCACCATTGAGATTGATAAAACGATGTTTTTTAGGACGAACTTTCTAAAGGTTGTTCCCAGACAAGTGGTAGCTGTGTGTGGATTAGAGGCAGGCTCCAAATATTATTTGTAGCTTCGCTGTGATGTTAGGATTAGTTAAAAGTGTGATGTTTTAAAGAAGGAAGCAGTCGGTTCAGTCTGAAGTGCTTTTGGTTGAAGGCACCGATCTCTCTCACCCTCCTTCACTATCATGAAGATGTTTTCAATGCACTGTGGTACATGTGTTTGACTGTGGGTATCTGTTGTTGGGCTTAATGTGCTGATTGTGTTGTTCATCCCCCAAAAGCACCAAGTTACGCTACAAAGCAAGTTATATACAGATAGGATAAAGACGCAGTGTGTTTGTATGGACCAAAGGACAGGCTGACTATATGTGTGTCCCTTTAGGATGAAACAGGTGTGGTTAAAGCATCGATTTACTGATGACGATAAAGCTTTTTCCTCATGTTGCCTACATGCTTTGTACTGCCTGTACTGTTTGTGTTTCAGTGAAACAGAACATTAAAGGGATTGTTTTGGCTTTGTGTGACTCATTTTAATTTTCACAGAAATAAGTGCAGAGATGCAAACTTAGTGAATGTTTGAAAGATGGCAGAAAGCATGAAAGGAACTCCTGGGATGGAACTGTGCAGACTTTTACCATTACTATTACTATTATGTTATTTTGTATAACTTTTGCAGGCACCTACCAGGAAGCTGTTTTACAGTGAGGAGAAAAAAGAAACATATTTTCTGTTATAAATATTGTATCTCTCAGATTTGGATAAAGACCAAACACGTAGCTAAAAGAGAGTGACTACTGTAACTACTGCTCTATGTCTAAATCGGTAACTGAAAAAAAAGCTGCAGGGTGCTTCCTGAAATACATTTTCTCAGCTGTGTTTGCAATACTTGGATTCATAACCATCGATTCTCTCAGACCATTACTTTAAGTAAAATCTAAGAATCAATAAATAAAATCTAAGTTGAAATCAAACGGGATTGTTACAATTCAGTAAGGAGACAGCAGGAAATCTAACACAACAGCTGGGTGAACATTGAGATCTGTCAGTATCCATGGTGACGGGTGATTTCTCATGCAAAGATGAGTGAGTGGGACTTAGCTTAGTAAAGGGCCATAATGGTTACATTTGGATCATTTAAAAGCTTGACTGGTTAGTAGGACGGCCAACCGCAACAGCAACCTGCCTGCAATAAATGCTGGACGTCTTGTTTCTTTTAAATTGTGTATGTTATATGTTGTGTTTTAAACAAACAGAGCTTGTCGCTGATTGTTATGCTTTGTCTTTATTTTGTTGTTTAAAGCTAAAACACGAGTCAGTGTTATTTGAATGTAGAGTATTTGCATTTCTGTTGTGAAGCTGCAGTTAAACAGGTGGTGAGGAGATATGTGACTATGTGAGCTTATATACTCTCAAGCCCATGTTGTTTTTGTTTTTATTCCATTAACTGTGTTACCATGTTGACTGTTAATCCGAAAATGGAATGATGTCGCTGTTCGCACCTTACTACTAATTCCTGCTGAATGTCACATCAGTCAAATACGACCGATCCAGACTTTTGTTCTAAATGATTTGACTCTATTTTGTGTGGAAACCATATGTTCTAATGCAGAAATAAATCTTTATGACTGTGTAAATGTCTTGACTATAAAAATGTAATCTAAATACCTGTGTTCAAGTGTCTGTTTAAATCTATATTATTTATGTATTTATGTAATAAAACTTTATTTATAAAATTACATTTTAGAATTGCACAAGAATTGACTCAGAAATCAGTGGCCACATGGTCTGTGGGGTGACCTAAAACATGATTGGCCCAACACCACTAAACAAATGTCTGTTTCACAACACCCTCACTATGTTCTTGTTCTCCCGCCTGTGCCACCCCATTAAATACATTCCTGGAAATTGTTTTATTTTACATTTAATATAGTTTCAGTGTTGTTTTTGTTTTTTGTGTGGATGGTGTGTGTCAGAGGCCAGACTTACAAAAGGCACTGCACTCACAGTCTTGTAGACAGCCAGACATTCCCATGAATACCTCATCAGGCAAATCGCAATAACATTTTGACCAAACTAACAGGTCTTAAAACTAAACATAGTACCTCTATATTTTTCCATCCATCGCATATCCTTTTCAGGGTCGCGGGGGGTGCTGGAGCCTATTCCAGGTGTCATAGCGCGAGAGGCGGGGTTCACCCTGGACAGGTCGCCTGTCTGTTGCAGGGCTAACACACAGGGACAGACAACCATTCACACTCACATCCACTCCCGATTCACACCTATCGGCAATTTAGATTTTTCAATTAACCTATCCCCACAAAGTGCATGTCTTTGGCCAGCGGGAGGAAGCCGGAGTACCCGGGGAGAACATGCAAACTGCACACAGAAAGTAATATAATATAATTGCAAAAATAATTGTTTGCATGACAAGCAGTTATGCACTTTTTCTTAAGTGAGATTTAAAATGCCGAACACTTAAAATAATCACATATGTACGGTCATTGTAAGTGTACTGTAGATTTATTGTTTCGTCTGGTGCGTCCATGCACCACAGCACATGGGGTCAGTAAAACACTGACGTAGACTGATGCCAACTGCTTTTAAGCAGACGAAGAAGAACAAGCGGGGAAACTAAAAAAGGGTTTCCGACCGGCGATATTTCGCTGTTACACATAGTTGGAAAGTGCTACGCCAGGACTACAGGTGAAAAAAACCCTAATTCCTAGATTTTTAAATAGATGCAGTCAACACATGAGCAAGGTTAAACGTAAATGTCTTAGAGTTGTATCATTATGTTGGGATATTTTCTCTGTTAAGCTGCTCGTGGCTGTGTTTCTTACTACGGTGGGACATCATGCGGTACATATCTGTTCCCTGCGGTTAGCTTTGCTAGCTACATGTTGACAGAGTTCAGGCACAGTTGAAGAGTCAGTGATACATGCTAGTAACACTGGAGCCACAATTTGTCCAATTGTCATGGAATAATAAAGAGTACACTTTCGTTAATTAATTTGAATAATAAGTGGACGATTTAAACCAAATGTAAATAAAAAAGAAAACGGACAGTTCACTACTATAATTATACTGCAGCCCAAATAACACAGTTAGCCCTGAAAGTAAAATCCCCAGACAGCGTTGAAGGGTCAGAGGCTAAATACTGGACATTTGGTTGGGGTTGAAAAAATGTATCTGTTACACTTTTACCTGATGGGATACCTCTGCTTATTCTTCCTGCTTCTACGTTATTGTTTTATTATTTATTTTAGCTATATTGACAGGGTTTGGGGTAGTTGGCTAGTTTTCAAAACCCCACGCCTTGATGAGTTTTTGTGTTGAAACTGCAGGAAAATAACTTTTTACCTGTGCAGCTCAGGAGGTCATCTACTAATAACAAGGTTGATGGTTCGATCCCTGACTGCTCCAGTGTTTATGCCAAACATCCTTGGACAAGATGCTAGCCCCCAGTTGTTTGAATGAACGTGTGAGAATGTTAGCTAGAAAGCACCTGCATACAAAGAGCATTGGAGGCTCAGGTAGAGTAGAAAAGCTATATAAGAACCAGTCCGTTTACCTCTTATCCTTCCTTTTCTCTCAAAGTCAGCTGTGATGGCCAAACTTCAGGGCTTTGAGTTTTGGAGGAAAACTCTGAAAGCAGCACGCTATGTGGTGGCTCCCATGGTGGACCAGAGTGAGCTGGCTTGGCGTTTGCTTAGCCGCCGACACGGTGCTCAGCTTTGCTACACCCCCATGCTGCATGCTCAGGTGTTTGTCCGTGACGCCAATTACAGGAGGGAAAACCTCTACAATGAAGTTTGTGAGGAGGACAGGCCTCTTATTGCACAGGTGAGAATCAACACTGAGTTGAGTTCTTTGTTTGTTTGTTTTTAAATAGTAATATCAGTAATTTAAAAATGCTTTTAATAGTATTGTATTTTCTATTTATTTATTTTCTTTTTAAACTTCAAGACGTTTGTGGTGCAGTAAAAAAATTCAAAGTGCAGGCTTTTGTTATTTGTTCATTTTTAATTTAAATTTTCAGTTTTGCCCATTTCAAAACCTCCTTATCAGAGGCAAAGAAAGAAACAAATGTAACCATTACATCACCTTAATCGCTTCATCTGCTGTTGCCTTATCTAAATCAGTGTTCCATCCTCTGTGTGTCAGTTTTGTGCCAATGATCCAGAGGTGTTCCTTCAGGCAGCTTTGCTGGCTCAGGATTATTGTGACGCCATTGATCTCAACCTGGGCTGTCCACAGATGATCGCTAAGAGAGGTAGACCCTTCATTCATATATGAACCCATGAATTTCTTACGTTACCATTTCTTAAAGATTGCATCAGAAAGAATAGTGCTGCCAAACTTGCAGACGAGTGAAAGGGGAACTTGACACTGAAGTTTTTCTTTTCTCTTTTCTTTTTTTTAAGGACACTATGGAGTTTTTCTACAAGATGAATGGGACCTGTTGGAAAAAATGGGTAAGTCTGTGTTTGTATGACTGAAGACTGTTGTTGGACATAATGTTTTCACGAATATTCAGGATGCAGAAACATTTTTTCCACATCTTCTGTTTGTTTAATCAGTTTAATCTCAGGCACCTAAACTTTCCCCTTATTTGTCAGTCAGCTTAGCCAACGAAAAGCTCAAAGTGCCAATCACGTGCAAGATCCGTGTGTTCAAGGAGGTTGAAAAGACAGTCCGCTATGCCCAGATGCTCGAGAAAGCTGGATGTCAGGTATGACCTCTGCATTATTTGAATGAGTTTACCAGCTCTCCGGCTCGTCACTTCCCAGTCTGTAGCAGAAACAGAATTGTCCTTTTACTTTAGCTGTTGTTGTAAGGGGGGGGATTTTTCTAAGTTGAGCTTCATACAGTGTATAGAAAGACACAGATGAACGGACTGAAGCTGGGCTATTGTAAAAGTCACCATAAGCAAACTTTGCCAGTATGTATTTTTAAGGATGTGTTCCATTTTTATGTAAAGTCCTTTTACAAATAAGAGCTTTTAAGGAAAACTACATCGGCACACAACGGTGTGTTACATTAGAAAATCATTTTTTTTAAACTGGAGCAGTGATGAGGAGTAAATTCAGCAAATCTGATGTTTGGTGTGGCTCGGGCATCTTTGTTTTACGCTTCACTGAACAAGCGTAACGCACAGCTGCATAGTTTATTTTCATTTCTGACTGTTGATTTGTGCGTTTGCTTTAAATGGTGTTTCCAGAAGCATTTGAATAAATCTGTGTTGATCGGTCTTGACGTGTCTCCCAGCTGCTGACAGTGCACGGCAGAACCAAAGACCAGAAAGGCGCCATGACAGGTATCGCTAGCTGGGAGCACATAAAGGCTGTGCGGTGAGCTGCTCATCTTCTGTATCTGATGTGGGACGTATTCCCGTTTCCAGTGTTTCCTAACTGATAATTAAATGCAGTAGCTTTGATATTAAAGCAAAATCAGATGAACCATGAAGCTGATGAGCCAAATAACATTAATGTATATTGACTTCTGTGATTTGTTACAGGCTGGCGGTAAATATTCCAGTATTTGCTAACGGCAACATCCAGCACCTCAGTGATGTGGAGCGCTGCATTCAGGAAACAGGCGTGCAGGGAGTGATGAGTGCAGGTCAGGAGTTTGTTTTATTTATTACTTTTCTTCCCTGATGTGATGATGACGACCATAGCAACCACAATTTCTGTGTTGTATTGTTCTTAGAGGGGAACCTCCATAACCCAGCGCTGTTTGATGGCCGCAGCCCCCCGGTGTGGGAAATGGCTGAGGAGTATCTAGAAGTGGTGAAGCGGTATCCTCCATGTACTCTGTCCTATGTTCGAGCCCACCTCTTCAAGCTGTGGCATCACACGTATGTCTCTCTTTGCTGGCTTCTTTGATTTATAAGCTCAAAAAAATACTTGCTGATGAGTTTATTGCCTCAGTCATTCGTTTAAATTACTGAATACAACATGATTTTAATTTTACACCGTGTGGAGTAATAAAAAACAATAAAGCCTGGTTTAGGAGCTCCGCCCCTCGTCTATTATGTGTGTTTTAAAACATCAGAAACCAATAAGTGACATCACAGTGTCCATCTTTTCCTATACAAGCTGTGGTGGATCAAACTTTCTCTGTGATGAACTACAACACATTTCAGGTGCCAGCATAGATGAACATCTGTCCTCTAAATGATAGCGCGTCATGTCTACCCAGTTACTGAGTTTAAACATAACTGCACCAGATCATATTTCATGTTCGCTGTTCATTGAGTGGTACTTTGTGTGATCTAGTACAGGGTAGGAAACATAAACAATGTTTCTTCCTGCTATAGCTCAGCAGTACTGCTTTAAAACGTGACCTTTCCTGCATGCTGCATGCATGTGTCTGTTCAGGCTGCAGATCCACCAGGACCTGAGGGAGGAGTTGGCCAAGGTGAAGACTCTGGAGGGTTTGGCTGACGTTAGCAAACAGCTGAGGCTTCGCTGTCAGGTACAAACAGGAAACATCCTTTCAAATATGCACAACTGAGGAGGTAGCTAAGAGCTCAGCATTACCGTAGCGACAGAGGTGAAACAAGAAGCAGACGGACATTATTAAAGTGATCATTGCATGTTTTTATATAGATCTGTGCTGTGTAGTGGGTAGACTGCAGTCATGTCTGTGTACTGCAGACATTTCAGCAACACAGTTCCCAAAGACTCCGTGGAATGATGTGATAATGAGGTTTGTTCAGTAGCAAGTAGACTTTGTGTTGCATTAGAAACTCACCGTGGCCCATTTCCTCTATAGCTTTCACATGTGGTCAAGATGTCATCACAGCCTTAACACCCACAAGGTGCAAGAAAGTTAGATTTTTATAGACAGACACTAATATTTCAGTCAAATGCTGATGTTAACCTGATGTTGTCTGTTGATTCATTTTGGCCAATAAGCTTTAAGGAAAGCGGCACTGACACCATGTTTAACTGCTTAGAGCAGGGGTGTCCAACTCCAGGCCCGAGGGCCGGTGTCCTGCAGGTTTACATGTGTCCTTGATCCAACACAGCTGATTTAAATGGCTAAATGACCTCCTGTTTGATATAACGATATATATCGGATGGCGATATAAAAACGTCTATCGTTTAATTTTACGCTATCGTTTGTTTCGTGGTGTCGCAACATAAACTGTTTACGGCAATATTTTTTTCATCGTTTTGATGGTCACTGTATATGAATTTCTTAACGTTCTCTCCTTCTCTTATAATTAAAATAACCACACTACGGATGGACAAGCGACTGTTTTTATGCGTTGTCGTTAGCAACAACGACAGTAAACCCAGCTCCGTCATCCGCTTTTTTATTTTCCACATAAACCTTTCACAATAAAGCTTAAGATCCTGTTGAAATTTTTCAAAATAAATTGAAATGATGACAAACAGAAGGACCAGTAAAAAAAAAAAAAAAATCAAGGACCATAAGGTCCTACCTCTGTAGCATGGACATGGTTTGGTTATGAAAGTCTGACACAGACCAGAAAGCTGTACAATGCAAATTTTGCTGCAAACTGGTTTCCACCACAGACTCAAACATGACAAACCTCTTCTACCACCTATGCAAGAATCCTGTAAAAGAGTATGGAGAGAGTTTACGGATGAGAAGCAAAAAAGAGCCGTCAGGTGCTCAAAATAACCCGCAAACTCAAACATCAGAACAGACTTTTCCCCGCAGCACGCCGTGTAATAAATACTCAGAAAGAAAATGGCAGATGTTACAACTTATGTCTAAAAATGTATCGTTTCATGCATCGGTCAAAACGGTCGACTCCAGGTACACGACGCCCAGCTGGAAACACTTCACACAAGTTAAGCTGCCCGAGATTCACAGAATTTACAAAAAATGAAAAATGTTTGTGGTTTATATCGTTGTCGGGACGATAAATGTCTTTTATCGGGATATGAGATTTTGGTCATGTCACACGGTCCTACTTGGTAAAGAACTAATTATTTGGTTCAGGTGTGTTGACCCAGGGTGAGATCTAAAACCTGCAGGACCCTTGAGGCCTGGAGTTCCCCACCCCTGGTTTAGAGGGTCAGCTTGTTCAGTTGCTGCTTGTTCAGGGTCACATGACCTTTGATTTGTATGTCATAGTGTAGAAAGTGTTTACTGTCCTTTCCACAAGTTGGGAAGTTTTGTAATTCTAAAAAAAGAAGAAGAAAAAAAAGCCCAGTTGGGCACACACACCCTTTGTGCCTCTTTGTTCTGCCTGATCAGCTCATTGTTCCTTCTCTCACCCCAACCGGTCGCAGCAGATGGCCCCGCCCCTCCCTGAGCCTGGTTCTGCCGGAGGTTTCTTCCTGTTAAAAGGGAGTTTTTCCTTCCCACTGTCGCCAAAGTGCTTGCTCATAGGGGGTCATATGATTGTTGGGCTTTTCTCTGTATCTATGAAGCGCCTTGAGGCGACATTTGTTGTGATTTGGCGCTATATAAATAAAATTGAATTGAATTGAATTGAATTGAATTACTGTTTATATAATGTATTAACTTAATTAATTGTGCATTTTTGCATTAAACACCACATCAGGGTACTGGATGTTTGTGTCAAGTGTCAGAGGATTCATTAGCATAGACTTTTTACATGTTTGTAATGGCACCCTCCCAAAATGTTGATTCTGTTCATCTGGACGTAACTTTTGGGATTTATTTACCTGGATGATTGAGCATGCATCAAGACATTGCAGCACCGAAAGATTCCTGACTGTGGCTTTCTGTCTATTCAGGAGGAGATAGCCAAAGGAAAAGATTCAGAAGATAAAGAAAGCGGACTTCCTTTCCCCCACTGGATCTGCCAGCCATATGTCAGACCAGTGTAAGTCACAACACATCTCTACTTACTTCAGTAAAAAGAAAGTAATGCACATCTTCTGATCCATGGACATACTTCTCAAAAGATTTCTCACTGTCGGATGATCACGTTACAGGCCAAAAGAGACGGTTACCAACGGTAACAGCCAGGCATCAGTGTTGAAAAAGACAGTTTGTCAGAAGAGGGCACTGGAGGACTGCGAGTCAGCTGACACACTCTCTAAAAACAAGCAGAAGAAGAGATCCCGCAACCCCAAAAAGAACTTCTGCCCCGAACAGAAACGTAAGTTTGTGCTGTCGACTTAACCTGCTGGTCAAAAGTCTTAGAACACCCCAATTTCTCCAGTTTTTCTAATTGAAAATGATGCATTTTAATGTCTCATTGCACTCTGAAATTAAAACATTGTACAAATACGGAATTGGAGTTTAAAAAAAAGTATCTACTTTTGACAGATATAACAGCTGAACACACCCGTGGGAGTCTTTCTACAATAGAAATCAAATATTCTTCAGAAAGTTCTTCCCAATCTGTTGCAGAAGGTCCCATAAATGTGGCACTCGTAGGTGGCTTTGCTTTCACTCTTCTGTCCAGTTCGTCCCAAACCAGCTCGATGGAGACTCGATGGTCATTATCTTGCTGTAGGATGAACCCCGACTATTTTCTAGGCACAAACCAGAGTATTGCATGGCACTGCAGAATGCTGTGGCAGCCATTTTAGTTCATCACTCTGTACAAGTCGCCGACCCTGGATCCAGTAAAAAAAAGCCCCAGACCATCACTCTTCCTCCTCCATCTTTGACAGTTGATGCCACACACTGAGGAACCATCCTTTCGCCTATTTGATGGCGTACAAAGATCCTACATGTTGAAGATTTCAAATTCAAGACTTCCAGTCTTCCACTGGTGGGGTTTCATGGCCCAGGCAAGCCTCTTTGTCTTATTCTGACGTCTTAGCGATTGCTTTCTTGCTGCAAATCGTCCTGTCATACCTGCAGCTCGAAGTCTTCACAGTTGAAACTGAGACTTGCTTTCTATACCACTATTAAGCTGAGCTTGAAGCTGTTGTTCTGTGAGCCGCTGATCACACAAGCTGTTAACTCTCAGAAACTTGTCCTGTGATTCAGTTGTGGCTTTTGGTCTGACAGACCTCTTCCTGTCACAGTTTGAGGCCTTTTGATGTTGAAGGAAACTGTGCTCACTGACACCTTGACCTTCTTTCCAATTTCTCTGTAGGAATAACATTTTTAAGTGTTTGATGGTCTGTCTCGCTTCCATTGTTAATTCCCCTATTCGCGCCATTCAATACCTTTCAGGTGATGCTCACAAGTGTATGTGACCACACTGCTTTTATGCAGACAGAGGGGGTTGTAAGTGTAAATCTCCACGGCAGACCATGCTCTGTTGCATCTTTATTCAACCACTTTCCCCACACACTGTTGCTGTACACTCACACTGGGCTGCAGCTCTGCGGCTGCCAGCCTCACACCTCAACAGGACCCTACACCACTCTGAAGCTGGCGAGGTGTGATTGTGATGCTGCGCAGGTGCATTCGCCTTCCCTGCTGTGGCGCCACCACCCACGCCCCGCCACAGTAAGTAATCCAGAGAAGTTGGAACACCTGTAGGAATTAGTAGCACCAGCTTGATCAACCTCCACTGCTGCAGAACAGCTTTAAATTGTTAACCCATATTGTGTTCTCTGAAAAAGGCCTTTTTTTTTTTTAACTTCTGGCAGTTCACCATTTACCTTTGTACCATTTCAAGCTTTTCATTGGACTTGAATTGCAATAAATAACTGGAAAAATTGGGGTGCTGTAAGACTTTTGACCGGTCGTGTAAATTGTCAAGTTCCTCATTTGAAATGTGAGTCACTGGTCACTAATGTGCATCTTATTTCTTCCTGCAGCCAAATACATCAAATGTGAACAATGTGGTAACCCAAAGGTAAGCAGAATTCAAACACTGACCTTCAAGTTTGGACAACAGATTAAAAGATGAGATATTAGATTCAATTGTCAGTTGCTCGAGCACATTTTCATAACGTTTAGACATGACATTTAGCTAGAAATTCTTTGTTTTGTTCCATTCACACCGCTTTTGAGATTAAGCGACGGTTTTGCTTTTATTTGATCGTTAGCCTGAATCCTGTGAGCTTTTTCTTTCCTCTGCAGGGAAATAAGTGCGTCTTCAGCCTTTGTCGAGGCTGCTGTAAGAAGAAGGCTTACAAAGAAGTGGCAGACTGTCCAAGTAAGTGTACACGTGTACACACACACACTCATGAGGTGCTGTGTGTTGATCCTGTGTAGTGGATATGATTTCTAAGCACACTGTCTGCTGATTTATTGACACAAAGACTCCCAGAGCTTATTACCGCCACATGTTAAGACATTAATGTGTTAGACTGGGTTACACTGTCCACAGCAATACAATACAGCAATTATCCAGCCTGTCGTTTGTCAATAATGTTTCGTATCACTGTGAATCCACAGTCTGGAAATAAAAGCTACCAAGCTACTCACTTTGTTATTGGATGAAAGAAATGAAAAAGATCGACTCATCTGTGATATAAATGTGTTTATTTCCTGTGTTTAACAGGCCACGGGCTGAGGTTCAAGACCAAGGCAGAGAAACGGAAAGCAGAGGAGAAGGAGCAGGCGGAGAGATCCACAACAGAGGTGGAGAGAAGCGACCGCATTCCTCAGCCTCTGCAGGATTCAAGAAGGGAACTGGAGGAGCCTCGGCTGCTGCTATGAGCAGGACTGCAGCCATCTCTGCGTGCACGAGCCACACACTCACTGGAGGGTGGAAGCAGTGCATGCAGTAGTCGGTGCATACTGTGTACACAGCTGCTAAGTAGTCTGTTTGGGACTGATGGTGAAGTGTCATCAATCAACAGACCAAAAAATAAAAGCTTATTTTTATGTAAAAGGGATTTCTAGGTGAATAAGCAGTCGGGGCGGGGGACTGGACTTCTGAAAATGCAGTGGTTCAAATATAATTTATTTATTTTTCACATTTTTTTAAGGACAGATATTCTAAAGACATTATTTTGCCCAAAGTTGTTGGTGAGTCTTCACAGGGAAAGACTTAGTAACTTGTTGGTAGCAGATGTGTTATACACACATGTAGATGCTGCATTGCTCAACTACTGTTCACTGGAACACTGTGCCAACATATACATACATATATAGCTCAGGGAGAGCACGGTCTCCTTTTGCTTATTGCTCTGTGGAGGCAGAACACAGTTTCTAAGTACTTGAACTGTGAAAGGATCCTGAAGCAGTTTGGATTGTTCAAATGCTGCAACTGTACTTATGGTACAAGATGTTTAGTGTGCTTGATTTTGTTTGTACAACTCAAGCACGTTAATGTCTGTCACGTTAATGCTTTGAAGCATTCTGATAAGTTAGCTAACCCATCATAGGGACTGATAAGTGTCATTTTCAGGCTCATATGCATTACTTTGATTAAAACGTTCATCTTCTTGTTCAAACATGACAGAATCCATTTTAATTCAGTCAGAAGTAAAATATAAAACCAGTTCTCACAAGTGGAACTTTACTTATTTCTTAGTTTGACATATATTTAAAATAAGTGGCGTTTCATACAGGAGCTGGTCAGAAGCCTTAGTATCGCCTGAGCAAGCTCTTCTGACACGACTGGATGCAGCATCTACCTGTCTATATGTGGTTTAATTAAAGTCATAAAGTCATTACTTTCTTTATTTTGCATTATTAACCCATAGTGCACTGTGCCTTTTGAATGAAATCACTGTCTGTCCAGAACTTAAGCATAAAGGACACAATTCAGCGCTCCCTTTGCTGCTGAGTAAAACATGCTCAGCCTGAAATTTAAAGGTGCTGCTTGTGTATACAGGGTAATACGGTACAATGGACATCAAAGAGGATGTGTGTTTTGTGGTAGTTATCCCCACACTGTCAAAGGTTGGGGGCAACTGTATATTTGGCAACACAGATGAACAAATATATAGATTTTTATCTGTAATGGATGGAGCTATAATGAAATCACCCTCTGGTTTCTGGACTCTGAACACATTTTAATTCTTCCTATTGTAATTTTTAAAAAATCCTTTTGGGTGGAAGAGTTAAGTTGTGAACTAGCTCTGCTTAGTTTGGTTAGCAAGCGTCATTCACATGCATATGGCTCTCACACAAACTTGCTAATTAGGGACAAAGTAAAGGAGTCATAAATTGCACTCGCCAGCCTTTAGCACAAACTTCTTGGACTAATGCAATTTAAAAATGCTTCAAAAGGTGCAAAACTCAAAAAAATTGGTAAATCCAGGTAACTCGGATTAACAGGACTCCTGTTCAACATTGTGGTAAAGTCCCTAATGTTAAGTCTTACAGGTGTTCAGATTCATTCAGAGAAAAAATATATTGAAACTACAACAAAGGTCCAAACCATTTTTACAGCAGACAGTAAATGCACTTTTAATATTGTAAAGCATTTTAGCAAAGTGTTTGGTGACTGACAGTGGCGAATCCAGGAACTGCAGTTTTTGCTTCATGTTTTCAGGTTGCCGTTTGGGTGGCATTGACGTTTTTGGCTGTATCCCAATTCAGTGTCTGCAGCCTTAAAGTACGCAGCCTCAAGGGCCGCGTACTCAAAGACCGCTAAGGCCGGAAGTGCGAGGCTTGTGAAATGGGACGGTCTAGCCTCCGTTGCGCTGCCCAGGTTGCCTAGCAACCATGATACTAACAGCTGGAAACGTTTCATACAGCTTTGTTTGACAGAAATGAAGGAGAAAATCTTTTGTTCATTTGTTTGTTTGTTTCTACATGAGCTTTGATCATTCTCAGTAAGATTAAGCTCAGCTATTGAACGGCGTATATTTTAAAGTAAAGGCTTTAAAACCAAGTTAGTACAAACGTCACTAATGTCACATAACTTTGCTGACATGTGGCCAACAGTAATGTTTTAATGTTCTTCGTTATTAAACATTTGCACATAAATAAGTGACATAATATTCAGTACTTACTTAAAGTTTACTCTTCGGCCGCCCCTCATCCGCCGTTTTTTTTCGGCAAAATTATCCACACCCACCGCCGCGCTATTCATTCTGGGATATGTTGGGCCACGAAGTCTACACCGCAACGTCCTTAAAATTCAGGGAAATGAAGGACGCATTTGAGGGCCGCATTTCGAGCAGCCTTTGGATTGGGACAGCCTTCGTCGCGTTGCGGTGATGTAATCGGCCTTAAAACGCGGCCTTTAAGGCTGCAGACCCTGAATTGGGATACAGCCACTGTAGAAAGAAACAAACCCTGAATTTTGGTTGCAGGCTCCAGTAGCTTCCAGTTTACGTTTTTTTATTTTTAAATTTTTTTTATTTATGACAAATCGGTAAACCTGTGTCGATTTTATTTCCTGCTTTTCATATTGTTTTTTCTTATAGCCTTTGCAGCTGGTACAATGCAGTATTTTAAAGCAAGGTGTGTCATCTATGCTAACATGAATTGTGTTTATAAAAATAAACATTAATACTGGGGGTGCAACGATACACAAAATTCACGGTTCGGTTCGATACTTTGGTGTCACAGTTCGATATTTTTTCGATACAAAAAAATGTTCATGCCTTTTTAATTTGTCATTTATTAAAATTATAAATATATATTTTAACTCAAAAGTACAGTTTTTAAATTTAATGTTGCTGAAACGACAAAATAATAAAAAAATATCTGATGGAGAAATCACTCATCTTTGGAAAAGAGAGTTTATTACAGAGAAATGGCTCTTTCCAAAATAAAAGCTGTACTATACGCTTCTTCTGGGCTATATTCTCAGCAGCATATTAAACATATCAGGTCCCCATAAGGGGAATCATGTGCTAACGGCTGTCTAAATGACTTGGATAAAGTTTGTAGCATGTGGGGTCTAAGGAGCTTGGAAAGAAAAACGTGTGGACTTTGAGTTGCTTGAAGACGTTTCATCTCTCATCCGATAAGCTTCTTCAGTTCTAAGGTCAAATGGTGGAGAGTCCCAGATTTAAACCCAGTGGGAGTGTCCCCCCAAAGAGTACTTCCTCTTTGACTCCCATCACCCTCTGGAACACAAACTTGGAGTAATCAGGACCCTACACCACCGGGCAGAACATGTTCCCTCTAAGCCTGAAGGGATAAAGAAGGAACACACACATGTAAAGGAAGCACTTAAAACATGCGGTTATCCTAATTGGGCGTTCATAAAGTCAGCAAAGATGCACAGAAAAGAAGATCAGACACCAGCGAGGGACGATAAGAAAGACAGATGCAACAACATTGTCATCCCCTATATAGCCGGTGTATCAGAGAAACTCAGGAGAGTTTTCTCCAAGCACGACATCCCGGTGTACTTCAGACCCAGCAACACACTCAGACAAAAACTGGTTCACCCGAAAGACAAAACTCCAAAACACAGACTTAACAATGTGGTGTATGCTGTACAGTGCAGCGAGGAATGTCCAGACGTCTACATTGGAGAGACCAAACAGCCACTTCACAAGCGCATGGCACAACACAGAAGAGCCACCTCCACAGGACAAGACTCAGCAGTGCATCTGCATCTTAAGGATAAAGGTCACTCTTTCGAGGATGCCAACGTTCACATTTTGGACAGAGAGGACAGATGGTTTGAAAGAGGAGTGAAAGAAGCCATCTATGTCCACTGTGAGCGACCATCTCTGAACAGACGCGGTGGTGGAGGAGATGAAAGGACACAAGGAGAAATGATGCAAGAAAAGACAACTGCAAAGAGTGTTGTCTTGTCTTTACATTTCTCTCTGCCCCCTCATGTATGCCTGTCTAGAACCGGCCCAGTATATAATATAGACTTGTAAAAATGCTAAAAATCAGATTGAAAAATTTGCACACATATAACTATGTATCCAAGGAAGGCGTTGCTATGGACGTGGGGGTGTCATCAGTGCCTTTTTTGAAACATGTGAACAGGAATTCTTCAAATCACAAAGAGACACTAAAGTGATGCTTTAAAGCTTTAATGCAAAGAAATCTGTTAACTGCAGTCAGCTACCATGGAGTGACAGTGCTTTACAGGAAAGAAGCTAAAAGTAAGACAGCTTATGAGATGAGTACAGCGGGCAGTGTCGGTTTCTGAGGAGTTCACATCTCAGCTGGAGCTTTCCCAGGACGGTGGATGTAGTCGTTTATGAAGGTCAGATACTTTGCAACCTCAGTACAGACGCCAGGGCCGTCCTTGGGGCCACAACCACCAGAACTCATGATTCCCACCTGAACGAATTTCCCCCCTTTACGGCACACCAGTGGACCACCATAGTCTCCCTGTGGAAGCAAAACGCACAACTTAGACTTAGATTCAACAATAAGCTCCAAAGTAACGAGTAACTGTTACTAGTTTCTGTCAAGTAAATTCAGCTGAGTGAAAGTAAAGTACTTCATGTGTGATAAATCAAAAAGTGTTTGTTTATTTCAAAGTAGTAATAATCCATTTGATTAAATGCAAAAGACTACAACAAAGGGAAAAACTCACTTTGCAGGCACCCCTTCCCTTGCTGTCATTTGTGCATAGTGTATTAGAGGCTATCTGAGGAAACCTCTCCTTACAGGTACTCTGAGAGATGATGGAAATCTTGAGCTGCTGAAGTGTTTCTGGAGCTTTCAGTGGAACTGTGGACACACAGGAAAAGTATGGAAGTGACAGAAAGGTGATGTTTCTTATCTGTGAAGTGCCTTACTATGCAAAGTATGGATGTAGGTTATGTTTATACACAATTAAATACAGTTTACTGGTGACAGTATGGCAATTTACAATGGATCTGTGAGCCTGCCTTTTACAGCGTGAACATTTTAAAGCCTACTTTCTGTGCTTAACTTACCACCATTTCCCACTTCCCCCCAGCCAGTCATCCAGCACTCAGATGATGGACCAAAGGTGTCATCCTTGTCAGGCAGAGCCACTGGTGAAACATCTTTTGAAAATGTAATCGGTTTCTTCAGCTTCATCAGAGCGATGTCATTTGTGTTGCCGTTGCCCAGGTCTTGGTATTGAACAATATTGGCTATAGCCATGTAACGGTTAGCCGCCTTTTGCAGCTGATATGCGCCGACAACAACGAACGATCGATGATAATGAAGACTGCATGACAAGAGAAACACACACATTAAGTCTCATGTATTTTGGAATGACCAAGCCTTCAACAAAACAACACTACACATGGGTTTTGTGGACACTGGTGCATTCAGCAGTTTAAAGGGCTGCGCATGCTTTTTCATAGTTGGCAGGGACTAAAAGAAAAGGAGCTGCAGTGGAGTAAACATTACATTAGTTTGGACTTGATGCAGTGTCTGCTGGGTGTGTAAATATGCAGCTACTCACTAAAAACACAGCTTAAAATGCTGAAATGTGCATATGGTGTATTTAAATACTGACTGAGGCCTCCAGGTCTGACAAGTTAGGCGAGTGGGAAAGTGTCCTGAAATGATTTTGTCTTTATTGGCCAACAGTGAAGGTCCCTATGAGTAATTATTCCCCCAAAATACTCACATGCAGTGTGAAGCTTTTTTGTTATGACTGCTCTGGAGGATGTTGATAAAAATAATGAGACACGTTTCTGCAAACACACACAGACTTACTTAGCCACGCACTGTGCAGAAGTCAGCACCCACTGCTTTGAAACGATGGAGCCGCCGCAGCCCCATTTCATTTTCGAATCATTAGATGTCATGTTGAGGTGAACCATCCAGGGCCAACTTTCCTTTTTGGCATCCTCTGCACCAATGATGGAGCTCCTCACTTCATTTCCCAGTAGACCTGAAAAACAAACAAAATGCTGGATGTAAGAAAATTAAATCCCATCAAAGTAAGAGCTGTTTGCTATTTTTCTCAGAATGGATGATAAGCATTAGAGCATCAGTCTATCGAGGCTGCACTCTGAAATCTGGGCTCTGGAGTTGGGAAATTAAGGTTCAGCATTTTTCTCTCTCACCACCACTGTTGTGGAGCAGTACCAACACAGTTAGCAGAAGTTTGCAGAAAGCCATGGCCGTGATGAAGCACAGTGTAGCAGTAGCTCTGCGTGGTGAGGGGGGAACAAGTGCAGCTTTATATGCACTGCTGGAGAGATGACTATCATTAGTCCCGCCCTTTACATCTCAAACCACACCTAAAAAATGTACACGCGATTTTAACATGCAGTGGAAAAATAATTGAAGACTTTGGTTGAATATTCTGACAACGTGCCAAAAATATATATTTTGAACAATCGAATGCCATCTTTAATGAAAGAGTTTAACTCTTTTATTTGATTTATCTGCACTGCAGACCTGTTAGTGTGACACATTGTGCTTGAAAAGTTACCTGCTACTGCTGTGTTTAATTTCCACTTAAATTATCTAAAAGTGGGGGGTGGTGGAGTTAAAGTGTAAGGCATAAAAGGTGTGGTCTCAGCAGAATTTCCATCTGCACCCTAAATGACCTTAGCCCCTCCACCCTTATTTATTTATTATACTATATAACTGCTCTTGTATACAGACCCACAATGTTTCTGTTTCAATGGTTCTTACGCATACTCCATGTATATAGTTTCACTCACATATATGTATGCATATATGCTTTTTATTTTATTTTAATTATTTATTTGTTTCCCCCTTGTTGTATATTGTTTTCTCTTCTTACCTTTGCACCTTTGTGGTCCAGCTACCCAATTTCGCTGTGCAAGAAACTGCACATTGACAATAAAAAACTCTAAGTCTCTAAGTCTAAGTAAAGGTCTCGAGCATGTACGACTGAAAGGGAGCGAAAGGGAAATGGAGACAGAAAGGCAGAGGAAAGGGCAAGGACCGAGTACTCGTGCTCCAACTATTGAGACCTGTGTACTCATTGCAGAGACCTGAGTTCTGTTGTGTTTGCCATTTTCTGCATATCCCTCGATCGCTCTCTTTACTTTATTGCCATCCAACCTTCTAGGAATAACAAAAAGCCACAAATAAGTCACAAAAGAAAAGTTGTCATTTAATTCTGTCACACTGATAATTCATGTTAGTAAGTAAACTGAAACACAGATGGAAAGTACAGGGTGGCAGGTAGTGAAATGAAAAGGCACTTTAGCTGCTACTGGAAAACAAGCAAAGAACAAAGGAGGGAGGGAAAAATACACAAAGCTAGAAAATAATGAGGAAGTAAACTGAAAGGACAGACAGGAGGAAGATGGAAAAGAAAGACTTTTAAGAAGCTTGAAAACAAAGGTTAACGACATGAAAAGCACAAAGACTGTGAAAGTCTTATTCATGTGAGTGAATAAGACTTACGTTGAACCAGTTTTAATAGTATTTTAAACAATGTAGCCTTAAATGAATTTTAAAAACTAAACTATGAGTAGTTGATAAATGCTTGCTAATGCAAAAGGTTTGAAAGTGCACAATTTTTTTTTTTTTTATGGGGGGGGGGATTTTGCAGCCGCTGATTAAGTTGTTATTTTTTGATGCATCTCCGTATCTCGTTTTTATCTTTCCCCATCTATACAGGCTCCTCGGTTTGTGCAACATTACGTGGTGATGCTGAGCGTCGCACATGACATTCTCGAGAAACAAGAGTTACGAAATGAAACGGCGTCTGTAAGAAAACAAATGTGTATTTAAATATGCACTGCTGAAATAAATGAAAGGAATACTTGATCACTGGATTCTGGCACAAAGTCTTCAGAGATGTTGATCTGTCCAATCAGGAAACAGAAACTGTTGTGAATGCATTTCACCTGCGTAGGTGCAAATGAAAGATGCATGAGGTGCACTGGAGGAGTAACAACAACTATTTCTATGTCACTGCTCATAGTAAGAGAAGGTACCTGCAGTCTATTCAGAGTGCACAGCTCTAACCCTGCAGCAGGACTGTCATGTGATGAGGAGCGCTACCAGAGCTCATATACTCATCATGTTCCAGGCAGAGGATGTCTTTGGTTTCCTCTGATTCCATTTCCATCGTTACATCTTATTTTTCCACAATAAACTGCATGATGTACTTTACCAGTTCAGATTCTCAAGTTAAAGATCTCATTCACTGAGATCTGATGTGTGACTCAAGTGTTCCCTTTATTTTTTGAGCAGTGTAGTTTGGCAGTGGTCACGTTTCAAAGTCGTTCTATGTTTAGGGTTAAGTGAACTTCTCAGCTTTTATGAGTGGAAAAGAGGAAAAGAGGAAGACCTCAGAGGAGATTGATGGATGATAGTGAAGGAGGGCATAAGGATGGATGGTGTGGCAGAAACTAAAAGCTGTATCATTTGTGTCCACAGATGTTCAGTTGTTTCATTTTTCTGGGCAGGCTGTGCTGTTAGCTGACATCCTACCAACATCCATCCATCCATCCATCCATCTTCCTCCGCTTTATCCGAAGCCGGGTCGCGGGGGCAGCAGCCTAAGCAAAGAGGCCCAGACCTCCCTCTCCCCAGCCAGCTCCTCCAGCTTATCCGGGGGAACACCAAGGCGTTCCCAGGCCAGCCGAGAGATATAATCTCTCCAGCGTGTCCTGGGTCTGCCCCGGGGCCTCCTCCCGGTGGGACATGCCTGGAACACCTCACCCAGGAAGCGCCCAGGAGGCATCCTTGTCAGATGCCCGAACCACCTCAGCTGGCTCCTTTCGATGTGGAGCAGCAGCGGCTCTACTCTGAGCCCCTCCCGGATGGTCGAACTTCTCACCCTATCTCTAAGGGAGAGGCCAGCCACCCTTCGGAGGAAGCTCATTTCTGCCGCTTGTATCCGCGATCTCGTTCTTTCGGTCACTACCCACAGCTTGTGGCCATAGGTGAGGGTAGGGACGTAGATCAACCGATAAATTGAGAGCTTCGCTTTTACACTCAGCTCCCTCTTCACCACGACGGACCGGTGCAGCGTCTGCATCACTGCAGCTGCAGCCCCAATCCGTCTGTCGATCTCCGGCTCCCTTCTCCCATCACTTGCGAACAAGACCCCGAGATACTTGAACTCCTCCACTTGGGACAGGAACTCATCCCCGACCCGGAGTGGGCACTCCACCCTTTTCCGGCTGAGAACCATGGCCTCAGATTTGGAGGTGCTGATCCTCATTCCTGCTGCTTCACACTCGGCTGCGAACCGCTCCAGTGCGAGCTGGAGGCCCTCACCTGATGAAGCCAACAGAACCACATCATCCGCAAAAATCAGAGATGAGATTCTGAGGCCACCAAAGCCAAAGCCCTCCGCCACTTGGCTGCACCTAGAAATCCTGTCCATAAAAATTATGAACAGAACCGGTGACAAAGGGCAGCCCTGGCGGAGCCCATCACCCACCGGGAACAAGTCCGACTTATTGCCGGCAATGCGAACCAAGCTCTTGCAACAGTTATATAGGGATTGAATGACCCGTAGCAATGGGCCAGACACCCCATACTCCCGCAACACCTCCCACAGGACACCCCGAGGGACACGGTCGAATGCCTTCTCCAAGTCCACAAAACACATGTAGACTGGTTGGGCAAACTGCCATGCACCCTCAAGTATCCTTGAGAGGATAAAGAGCTGGTCCAGTGTTCCGCGACCAGGACGAAAACCGCATTGTTCCTCCTGTATCCGAGGTTCGACTAGCGGACAAACTCTCCTTTCCAGCACCCTGGCATAGACTTTCCCAGGGAGGCTGAGGAGTGTGATCCCCCTGTAGTTGGAACACACCCTCCGGTCCCCCTTCTTAAAGATGGGGACCACCACCCCGGTCTGCCAGTCCATGGGTACTGCCCCTGATCTCCACGCAACATTGCAGAGGCATGTCAACCAGGACAGCCCTACAACGTCCAGAGCCTTCAGGAACTCGGGGCGGACCTCATCAACACCAGGGGCTCTGCCACCAAGGAGTTGTTTAACCGCCTCAGTGACCTCGCCCCCGGAAATTGGCGGGTCATTCCCCTCATCCCCAGACTCTGCTTCCTCCTCGGAAGACGTGTCAGTGGGATTAAGGAGGTCCTCGAAGTATTCCTTCCACCGCCTGACAATTTTCTCAGTCGACGTCAGCAGCGCTCCGCCAGCACTATACACAGTGCAGGTAGAGCACCGCTTTCCCCTCCTGAGACGCCTGACGGTTTGCCAGAATCTCTTCGAGGCAGTCCGAAAGTCTTTTTCCATGGCCTCTCCGAACTCCTCCCACACCCGAGTTTTTGCTTCAGCCACTGCCCGAGCCGCATTCCGCTTGGCCTGTCGATACCTGTAGGCTGCCTCCGGAGTCCCACAGGCTAACCAAGCCCGATAGGACTCCTTCTTCAGCCTGGTGGCTCCCTTCACCTCTGGTGTCCACCATTTGGTTCGGGGATTACCACCATGGCAGGCACCAACCACCTTGCAGCCGCAGCTCAATGCAGCAGCTTCGGCAATGGAGACGCTGAACATGGTCCATTCGGACTCAATGTCCCCAGTCTCCCTCGGAATGCTGTTGAAGCTCTGCCGGAGGTGTGCGTTGAAGATCTCGCGGACTGGGGCCTCTACTAGACGTTCCCAGCACACCCTCACTACGCGTTTAGGTGCACCAGGTCTGTCCAGCGTCCTCCCCCGCCACCTGATCCAACTCACCACCAGGTGGTGATCAGTTGACAGCTCAGCCCCTCTCTTTACCCGAGTGTCCAGAACATATGGTCGCAGGTCTGGTGATACGATTACAAAATCGATCATCGACCTACGGCCTAGAGCGTCCTGGTGCCACGTGCACTTATGGACACTCTTATGTTCGAACAAGGTGTTCGTTATGGCCAAACTGTGATTAGCACAGAAGTCCAATAACAAAGCACCGCTCGGGTTCAGATCAGGGAGGCCGTTCCTCCCAATCACGCCCCTCCAGGTCTCGCTGTCGTTACCCACGTGAGCATTGAAGTCTCCCAGCAGGACAACAGAGTCTCCAGGTGGAGCACCTTCCACTTTGATTGCTGTTCTTTGTTTCCACTTGCTGTGTTTTTACAGTAACTAACAATCATCACTCACATTATTGGTACGAGCTGATTTCACTGCACTGATAATAAAAAAATAGTTGTTTCTTTGACAAACTTGCAAAACAAAAACTGTGACGTCCTTCCTGTTTTACAGTAGTGTGTTTGTATCAGGTGTCAGGATTTTAGCCCCACTGGCAACATGAGGTTTGAGTTTGGTTTAAAAAAAGAGAAAGAAGAAGAAAACAACAAGAATTTTGTTTTATTTGCATATTATTTCCACTCAATCCCACCTTTGGCGCTCTTTTTGTACTGCTGCTAAGCTGCTGTGATGTCTTTTGGCAATAATGATCTCCATTTGTTTTCGTCTGGCTTTAATGTTTTCATGTATATAAGATGTTAAGTTTATGAATGAGAGCTTAGCAGTGACCAAACATATGAAATTGGAGCAATAAACAAACCTACTTGGTTAATGGCTGTGCCTGGTTTCAGTGGCCCCGGCTGACTAATCAGAGCTGAAAAAGAAAAGAAAACTTGGACTTTATATGTTTTGTGTGTGATATAGTCAGGAAGTCAGTTGTTAACAGACGAGTTCTTCTTGCTGTCTGCATAAAAACATCGCTGTCATGGTGCTTTCCAGCTTTCCTGGTTAATTCCTGTTCTGTGCCATCATGGCAGCAACGAGTTTCCTCCTGGTGTCCTTCTCCTCAGCTGTGTGGATGAGTATTCTCGGTAAAGCAATCTGTTAATAATTCAGATCAGATCTTTTATCATTAAGGGCAGTAGCGGTTTTTGATACGGGCGGTTGCCCGGGGCGGCATCGTGGTTGAAACGGCATCATGGGCATCGGCAAAAATATAAATAAATCTCGTACTCACAGGCACCGATCGGTTTTCTATCGCCCATTTGCTGGGAGTAAGGGCGCCCTCCGTTTGCGAGGTGCACCTGCTGCTTGCGGCACAGGGAGGAGAGGGCGGGGCGGCGGGGGATTCTCTGGTGGCTGGAGCAGCATCTAATAACCAACTCGCAAAATAAAACAAAATAAAAACAAACCAACAAACACGAAACACCAGACATCATGATACAGACTTATAATTTGCACCGATGTTTTTCCGAAATTCTATACGCGAAAAGTGAGCGCGAGAGCCCTCGGTGCGCCTGCTTGCTGCTGAAGTCAAAGTAAACTTTATTGTCATCTCCACTACATACAGTCCAGTATATAGAGAGACGAGGCTCCAGTTACAGCAGTGTAAGTAAACAAACAATAAATATAAGAGTAAGAAAATAAATATGCAATTTAGGACTCGTGGTAAAGGGATCAATAACAATTTGAAATGTATAATTTAAAGTTTGATGATTTAAAGTCTCACACACAACCTGTCGAAAGGGGAGGAGAGCCGGCTGCTTCCAAATAGAGCACATTTCATTCATAACGTTGTAAATCCAAGCCCATTGTGTATTCATGTGCGAAATCCTAGAAATACACTTTAGACAAAGTGAATCTGTGAACTAAGGTGTAGGTCTGTTAGGTTATGTTGTGGTGATCCTCGGGTTGGGGGATTTGTGTTCATACTGGAGTGCAAAATTAAAAGCAATGGAAGATGGACAAGAAAAGTTCAAAGCCATCATATCTTCAGTTTAGAAAAAAGAGAAAAGAAGAGGAGGAGAAACGAGCAAAAGATACAGGTAAGCAGATGTGTGATTGGATAAATGCAGGTCATCCTGAAACAATCAGAATCAGAATACTTTATTAATCCCTAAGGAAATAATGTGAGTTACAGTTGCTCCAAGAAGAAATGGTAAAAATAGCAACAGTAACAGACTAAACTCCAAACAATACATTATGTTACAGATTTTAATATTAATTAGTCAGTGTCAGTTGTTGATTTGTCCTGTTCTCAATGTATGACAAATTATGATGGCTGTTTGCATACGATGCATACTCTCTCTGTCTTCATATGTGTGTGTGTGTGTGTGTGTGGGGGGGGTGGTGGGGGGGGGGGGGGGGGGGGGTCAGAGGGAGTGCAACAGGCTAGGACCGCCACTGATTAAGGGTGTCTGATATGGCTCTGATGGGCTTTTAGAAGGTGGATTAGATAAAACGTTGTGTTATTTGCTTCGGTTTAATTTCTTCTTATCTACTGTGAGCATCTGTGGTTGTTCCACAGAAGCTTGATAGAGCTTTACTGCTGCTATAAATAATCATTTATCGTAGCAGTTAACGCTGTCAAATACACATATCATGACCCTGTTTGTCCTGCTCTTTTTCTGTGTACTAGCTTGTCCAGATTAAATGACTTGGGTCTGTGACAAAGTATAGAGTAAAGTTTTCACTTTTGAAATTCTACTTTCTTCACAATCTTTAAGTTCCTGCATTATGACAAAATTTGCATGAATTTTACACAAATTTCCATTCATCATTTTCTCCCTGATGTCACCCATTTGTTTCTGAAGCGCCATAGTGTTTTATAGAGCCAGAAGCAAGCAGAGGTTGGAGTGCTGTCTCCATAAGTTGTGCACACAGACACACACACACCTGCTCATTAATAAATTACACACTAAAAAAAAAAAACACAAACCAGCAGATTTTTCTCCACCACAGAGTAGGTTATATGACCTTTCAGATCATTTAAAGACATCAGCAGCACAAATGTAGCTGGCCTCAGTAACTGGCTGTGCTGACGCCTAGCAGAGAACAGATGGACTGCTACAGGGTTGCAAAAAAAAGTTATCAATCTGATATTCTTGATATCAGACGTTTTCCATTAAGTTAGGTCGTTTGGGCGCTTGACTCTAAATATCAAGATCCACAGTGACAGAGCTTTTTAACAGTACCTTCAAGAAAATCAGCCAAGTTTCCTGCTTACAGCTTAGACTCACAGCAGATAAAGTCCCGGTCACAAATGAGTTTAAGAAGCTGTGAATGGTCTTCCAACCGTGTTTTGTCTGTCTGCTCCAGGAGTGTACTGGAAGGCTGGGGCTCAGGCACTGGTGCTGCTGGTCTTATTGGAGCCCTCCTTTACTCAGGGCTCATCCAAGCTGCCCTCCAAGCTCAGACAGTTAGTCCATTCATCGTTTTTAGAGTTCTGCATGCCACAGTGAGACCAAAGAGTACCTCCTCTTTGACTCCCATCACCCTCTGGAACACAAACTTGGAGTAATCAGGACCCTACACCCCCGGGCAGAACATGTTCCCTCTAAGCCTGAAGGGATAAAGAAGGAACACACACATGTAAAGGAAGCACTTAAAACATGCGGTTATCCTAATTGGGCGTTCATAAAGTCAGCAAAGAGGCACAGAAAAGAAGATCAGACACCAGCGAGGGACGATAAGAAAGACAGACGCAACAACATTGTCATCCCCTATGTAGCCGGTGTATCAGAGAAACTCAGGAGAGTTTTCTCCAAGCACGACATCCTGGTGCATTTCAGACCCAGCAACACACTCAGACAAAAACTGGTTCGCCCGAAAGACAAAACTCCAAAACACAGACTTAACAACGTGGTGTATGCAGTGCAGCGAGGAATGTCCAGACCTCTACATTGGAGAGACCAAACAGCCACTTCACAAGCGCATGGCACAACACAGAAGAGCCACCTCCACAGGACAAGACTCAGCAGTGCATCTGCATCTTAAGGATAAAGGACACTCTTTCGAGGATGCCAATGTTCACAATTTGGACAGAGAGGACAGATGGTTTGAAAGAGGAGTGAAAGAAGCCATCTATGTCCACTGTGAGCGACCATCTTTGAACAGAGGCGGTGGTTTACGACACCAACTCTCTGCCATCTATAATCCAGTTTTGAGATCCCTTCCCAGACGCCTTAACGCCCACTCAGACCCTGGGCCATCTGACCTCAGGAAATCACATGATAGGGTGGGCCTAGGTTTCACAGTGAGCTCACCCGAAACCCTGGATGATTGGGACCCACACCCGTTTTCAAACGTTGGCTCATGTGATTAGGTAGAGGATCATCAGGGGGTCCTTTTGTCTCTCTTTGGGGGGGAAACTCCCACGGGGTTTAAATCTGGGACTCTCCACCATTTGACCCTCGAACTGAAGCTTCTCAGATGAGAGGTGAACCATCTTCAAGCAACCTAAAGAAGCCCAGACGCTTTTCTTTTCAAGCTCCTTAGACTACACACCTTTTGTGTTATAAATAACACAAAATTAATATTGAACACATCTGTTTTAGTTATTGTTCCATACTGAATACTGTATTTTATTTTATTTTTACATGTTAATATGACAATTAGTCAAAAGAATGACGTGCCTCTGACCGCATCAGTTTATTCTCTTCCTGTTGTTGGATATACACTATAAATATTTTTGAGAGCAGAGTGCCATCTAGTGGTCAAATCAAGGCCAGTTCACATTAAGGTGCTACTGTGAAAATTGTGAACAAAATTTGGAAAGACTCTCTTTCAAATGTGTCAAAAATGAGACTTTCTATGATGTAATATTTAAGGGGTGTCAAACATGCAGACCATAGACTAGATCCCGCCCATCCAAGTCTGCTGGTTGGATTTGCAAAGTGTAAAAGATTGACATGTTTTTCAGTGCACTGTGTGGCTATTATGGGTTGGGTTTGAGTGTAGATTCTGAAAAGTTAAAAGGTATTTAATAAAACAAAATAAATAAAAGTGAGAACAAAGCAGTAAAAGTCTTTCATTGTATAAAGAAAGACTTTTACTTTGTCTCATAAAGAGGGAGCACTTTGTTCACCTGGACATTTACTAAATGTCAGGATCTGACGGCGCCCTGACCGGTCGACCTGCCAGTGTGTGTATATTTGTGTGCGTGTGTATGTGTGTCTCTCCTATCGCCCTGTCTTCCCCTCCGGCTCCGCTGTGTGTTAGGAGGTAACCTAGCAACAGGCTACCTCCGACCCGGAAGTGCTGTCGCCCGGAGCTACCGCACCTGCAGTCAATCCACCAGCTGCTGCCCATCAACTACCATCTTCAGCAGGGCTACTTAATGGTCAGCGCTGGAGTATTGCACTAAGCCTGGTAGTGTTTTCGAGTCGCTAACGTTATTGATAATGATGGGCAGATGAAGCTTCATGAAGCACTGAAGCTTTTCATCCAATTGGTTCAGCCCAGTGCAAAGCTTCTTGAAGCTTCATTTGCTCTAGTAGGACATCTACTGGACGTGAAAATATTAGTTGGCATGAATTTGAAGAGTGTGGCCATTTGCACACAGCCTGTAAATGTCAACAACAAAAGGAGTGTGTAAAACATGTATATTGTAGTGATGGCAGCATACTGTGTATATTTATACTGGCAGTATGGAAAATCATTATTTGGAAATGCTTAAAATGGAAATGATCATTTACTGTGAGGTGAGGTGTGGTTGGGGTGTGGACAGTAGTTGTGCTTTTGTAACGTTGAGGTATGGACAACTACTGAGTTGTCCATACCTCTGAGGCTTTGAGCCTCAGTCCTGCCTGTTCACATTTTATTCAGTAAAAACTAAATTTTCACTGCTTTTATGACCTTTTAGTGGGGAGAACATAGCTAGGATTTAATGATTTAACAAATCTTTTAAATCCTTTGTCCTCCACAATGCTAAATGGCTGGGAGTCCTCAATCACCATGCTAACCAGGTCTTCATCTATTTGAGATTGTTCTCCTGAGGAAAGACAACAAAGACAAAGCACAAATATAAATATCACACACGTAACTTATTACAGTTGTATAATATTGTTATATCATTTAGTAACATTACTGCATGCTATATTATCATGGCATTTGATGGCTCACCTGGTCTTGCTCCACAATCGGTGTTCCCCTTATTCTCATGCAAAGCTCTGTAGTGCCTAAGCATGGATGAGGTGTTGTTGTTATATCCCAGCTCCCTGGCACATAGCAAACACTTCACCTTGTACAAAAGTAAAGACAGCTTAACATAAATTGTATTGCACCATCATTATTATGAAAATACATCTTCTGTAGAGATTTACATACCTTGTTGGGAGGAATAAAATCAAAATGTTCCCACACAGGGGAGGACATCCTCCTCTTCTTAGCTGGCTCCATTCTCTCCTGACTTTCTCTTCCTACTCTCATAAACCTCCAAACTGTCTCCAAACTCTCACTAACCGCAACTCTCCATCAAACACCCACATTTTTGAATGAAGTCTGAGGGGTTTATATCGCTGGCATATCTCGCGGCAAAGTTCGAAACACTTTATGAACCAGTCACGTGGTACAGCCGGGCAGCGAGGCTTCGGACATCATCATTTTCAGCTCCTCCCATAAATGAAGCAAGCCTCGAAACGCGCATCGCGGAAACGCCCCCTCCATTACTCGACACAAGCTTCGAAGCCTCGATACAGAACGTCACATCACTAGTTATTGAAGTGCTGTCTGATCTTCGTACTCATTTTGCTGTCGTGTGTGTGTTCACCCAGGGATTGACGGAGGATTTACGGACACAAAGGAAGCACTTGGAGGAGAGACGGGCACTCACTACCACGCACGGGCTTACACGGAAGGAGGGACGCACTATCACCATCGTTGCTCATTTGAACTGTTGTCACCTTGCTGCACTGTAAATAAATGCACTGTCATTATTTCTGAGCTCCGCGCCTGAGTCCGCTCTTTAACAACCGTGACACTAAAGTAGAAGAAAGAAAGAAAAGATAACAGTTGATTTTATCCAATTAACAAACTGTTGTTATGACGTTTAGTCACTGCAGAGTAGTTACAACACAGAAATGAATTGGGTGGATGAGGTAGCACGGAAGCTTGAGAATAAGGAAAGAAGTACTAGCGATGGAGAAGGAGGAGATGAAAGGACACAAGGAGAAATGATGCAAGAAAAGACGAGTTGTCTTGTCTTTACATTTCTCTCTGCCCCCTCATGTATGCCTGTCTAGAACCGGCCCAGTATATAATATAGACTTGTAAAAATGCTAAAAATCAGATTGAAAAATTTGCACACATATAACTATGTATCCAAGGAAGGCGTTGCTATGGACGTGGGGGTGTCATCAGTGCCTTTTTTGAAACATGTGAACAGGAATTCTTCAAATCACAAAGAGACACTAAAGTGATGCTTTAAAGCTTTAATGCAAAGAAATCTGTTAACTGAGCCACAGTCAGCTACCATGGAGTGACAGTGCTTTACAGGAAAGAAGCTAAAAGTAAGACAGCTTATGAGATGAGTACAGCGGGCAGTGTCGGTTTCTGAGGAGTTCACATCTCAGCTGGAGCTTTCCCAGGACGGTGGATGTAGTCGTTTATGAAGGTCAGATACTTTGCAACCTCAGTACAGACGCCAGGGCCGTCCTTGGGGCCACAACCACCAGAACTCATGATTCCCACCTGAACGAATTTCCCCCCTTTACGGCACACCAGTGGACCACCATAGTCTCCCTGTGGAAGCAAAACGCACAACTTAGACTTAGATTCAACAATAAGCTCCAAAGTAACGAGTAACTGTTACTAGTTTCTGTCAAGTAAATTCAGCTGAGTGAAAGTAAAGTACTTCATGTGTGATAAATCAAAAAGTGTTTGTTTATTTCAAAGTAGTAATAATCCATTTGATTAAATGCAAAAGACTACAACAAAGGGAAAAACTCACTTTGCAGGCACCCCTTCCCTTGCTGTCATTTGTGCATAGTGTATTAGAGGCTATCTGAGGAAACCTCTCCTTACAGGTACTCTGAGAGATGATGGAAATCTTGAGCTGCTGAAGTGTTTCTGGAGCTTTCAGTGGAACTGTGGACACACAGGAAAAGTATGGAAGTGACAGAAAGGTGATGTTTCTTATCTGTGAAGTGCCTTACTATGCAAAGTATGGATGTAGGTTATGTTTATACACAATTAAATACAGTTTACTGGTGACAGTATGGCAATTTACAATGGATCTGTGAGCCTGCCTTTTACAGCGTGAACATTTTAAAGCCTACTTTCTGTGCTTAACTTACCACCATTTCCCACTTCCCCCCAGCCAGTCATCCAGCACTCAGATGATGGACCAAAGGTGTCATCCTTGTCAGGCAGAGCCACTGGTGCAACATCTTTTGAAAATGTAATCGGTTTCTTCAGCTTGATCAGAGCGATGTCATTTGTGTTGCCGTTGCCCAGGTCTTGGTATTGAACAATATTGGCTATAGCCACGTAACGGTTAGCCGCCTTTTGCAGCTGATATGCGCCGACAACAACGAACGATCGATGATAATGAAGACTGCATGACAAGAGAAACACACACATTAAGTCTCATGTATTTTGGAATGACCAAGCCTTCAACAAAACAACACTACACATGGGTTTTGTGGACACTGGTGCATTCAGCAGTTTAAAGGGCTGCGCATGCTTTTTCATAGTTGGCAGGGACTAAAAGAAAAGGAGCTGCAGTGGAGTAAACATTACATTAGTTTGGACTTGATGCAGTGTCTGCTGGGTGTGTAAATATGCAGCTACTCACTAAAAACACAGCTTAAGATGCTGAAATGTGCATATGGTGTATTTAAATACTGACTGAGGCCTCCAGGTCTGACAAGTTAGGCGAGTGGGAAAGTGTCCTGAAATGATTTTGTCTTTATTGGCCAACAGTGAAGGTCCCTATGAGTAATTATTCCCCCAAAATACTCACATGCAGTGTGAAGCTTTTTTGTTATGACTGCTCTGGAGGATGTTGATAAAAATAATGAGACACGTTTCTGCAAACACACACAGACTTACTTAGCCACGCACTGTGCAGAAGTCAGCACCCACTGCTTTGAAACGATGGAGCCGCCGCAGCCCCATTTCATTTTCGAATCATTAGATGTCATGTTGAGGTGAACCATCCAGGGCCAACGATCCTTTTTGGCATCCTCTGCACCAATGATGGAGCTCCTCACTTCATTTCCCAGTAGACCTGAAAAACAAACAAAATGCTGGATGTAAGAAAATTAAATCCCATTAAAGTAAGAGCTGTTTGCTATTTTGCTCAGAATGGATGATAAGCATTAGAGCATCAGTCTATCGAGGCTGCACTCTGAAATCTGGGCTCTGGAGTTGGGAAATTAAGGTTCAGCATTTTTCTCTCTCACCACCACTGTTGTGGAGCAGTACCAACACAGTTAGCAGAAGTTTGCAGAAAGCCATGGCCGTGATGAAGCACAGTGTAGCAGTACCTCTGCGTGGTGAGGGGGGAACAAGTGCAGCTTTATATGCACTGCTGGAGAGATGACTATCATTAGTCCCGCCCTTTACATCTCAAACCACACCTAAAAAATGTACATGCGATTTTAACATGCAGTGGAAAAATAATTGAAGACTTTGGTTGAATATTCTGACAACGTGCCAAAAATATATATTTTGAACAATCGAATGCCATCTTTAATGAAAGAGTTTAACTCTTTTATTTGATTGATCTGCACTGCAGACCTGTTAGTGTGACACATTGTGCTTGAAAAGTTACCTGCTGCTGCTGTGTTTAATTTCCACTTAAATTATCTAAAAGTGGGGGGTGGTGGAGTTAAAGTGTAAGGCATAAAAGGTGTGGTCTCAGCAGAATTTCCATCTGCACCCTAAATGACCTTAGCCCCTCCACCCTTATTTATTTATTATACTATATAACTGCTCTTGTATCCAGACCCACAATGTTTCTGTTTCAATGGTTCTTACGCATACTCCATGTATATAGTTTCACTCACATATATGTATGCATATATGCTTTTTATTTTATTTTAATTATTTATTTGTTTTCCCCTTGTTGTATATTGTTTTCTCTTCTTACCTTTGCACCTTTGTGGTCCAGCTACCCAATTTCGCTGTGCAAGAAACTGCACATTGACAATAAAAAACTCTAAGTCTCTAAGTCTAAGTAAAGGTCTCGAGCATGTACGACTGAAAGGGAGCGAAGGGGAAATGGAGACAGAAAGGCAGAGGAAAGGGCAAGGACCGAGTACTCGTGCTCCAACTATTGAGACCTGTGTACTCATTGCAGAGACCTGAGTTCTGTTGTGTTTGCCATTTGCTGCATATCCCTCGATCTCTCTCTTTACTTTATTGCCATTCAACCTTCTAGGAATAACAAAAAGCCACAAATAAGTTATAAAAGAAAAGTTGTCATTGAATTCTGTCACACTGATAATTCATATTAGTAAGTAAACTGAAACACAGATGGAAAGTACAGGGTGGCATAGCAGGTAGTGAAATGAAAAGGCACTTTAGCTGCTACTGGAAAACAAGCAAAGAACAAAGGAGGGAGGGAAAAATACACAAAGCTAGAAAATAATGAGGAAGTAAACTGAAAGGACAGACAGGAGGAAGATGGAAAAGAAAGACTTTTAAGAAGCTTGAAAACAAAGGTTAACGACATGAAAAGCACAAAGACTGTGAAAGTCTTATTCATGTGAGTGAATAAGACTTACGTTGAACCAGTTTTAATAGTATTTTAAACAATGTATCCTTAAATGAATTTTAAAAACTAAACTATGAGTAGCTGATAAATGCTTGCTAATGCAAAAGGTTTGAGAGTGCACAATTTGTTTTTTTGTTGTTTTTTTTTTTGTGGGGGGGGGATTTTGCAGCCGCTGATTAAGTTGTTATTTTTTGATGCATCTCCGTATCTCGTTTTTATCTTTCCCCATCTATACAGGCTCCTCGGTTTGTGCAACATTACGTGGTGATGCTGAGCGCCGCATATGACATTCTCGAGAAACAAGAGTTACGAAATGAAACGGCGTCTGTAAGAAAACAAATGTGTATTTAAATATGCACTGCTGAAATAAATGAAAGGAATACTTGATCACTGGATTCTGGCACAAAGTCTTCAGAGATGTTGATCTGTCCAATCAGGAAACAGAAACTGTTGTGAATGCATTTCACCTGCGTAGGTGCAAATGAAAGATGCATGAGGTGCACTGGAGGAGTAACAACAACTATTTCTATGTCACTGCTCATAGTAAGAGAAGGTACCTGCAGTCTATTCAGAGTGCACAGCTCTAACCCTGCAGCAGGACTGTCATGTGATGAGGAGCGCTACCAGAGCTCATATACTCATCATGTTCCAGGCAGAGGATGTCTTTGGTTTCCTCTGATTCCATTTCCATCGTTACATCTTATTTTTCCACAATAAACTGCATGATGTACTTTACCAGTTCAGATTCTCAAGTTAAAGATCTCATTCACTGAGATCTGATGTGTGACTCAAGTGTTCCCTTTATTTTTTGAGCAGTGTAGTTTGGCAGTGGTCACGTTTCAAAGTCGTTCTATGTTTAGGGTTAAGTGAACTTCTCAGCTTTTATGAGTGGAAAAGAGGAAAAGAGGAAGACCTCAGAGGAGATTGATGGATGATAGTGAAGGAGGGCATAAGGATGGATGGTGTGGCAGAAACTAAAAGCTGTATCATTTGTGTCCACAGATGTTCAGTTGTTTCATTTTTCTGGGCAGGCTGTGCTGTTAGCTGACATCCTACCAACATCCATCCATCCATCCATCCATCTTCCTCCGCTTTATCCGAAGCCGGGTCGCGGGGGCAGCAGCCTAAGCAAAGAGGCCCAGACCTCCCTCTCCCCAGCCAGCTCCTCCAGCTTATCCGGGGGAACACCAAGGCGTTCCCAGGCCAGCCGAGAGATATAATCTCTCCAGCGTGTCCTGGGTCTGCCCCGGGGCCTCCTCCCGGTGGGACATGCCTGGAACACCTCACCCAGGAAGCGCCCAGGAGGCATCCTTGTCAGATGCCCGAACCACCTCAGCTGGCTCCTTTCGATGTGGAGCAGCAGCGGCTCTACTCTGAGCCCCTCCCGGATGGTCGAACTTCTCACCCTATCTCTAAGGGAGAGGCCAGCCACCCTTCGGAGGAAGCTCATTTCTGCCGCTTGTATCCGCGATCTCGTTCTTTCGGTCACTACCCACAGCTTGTGGCCATAGGTGAGGGTAGGGACGTAGATCAACCGATAAATTGAGAGCTTCGCTTTTACACTCAGCTCCCTCTTCACCACGACGGACCGGTGCAGCGTCTGCATCACTGCAGCTGCAGCCCCAATCCGTCTGTCGATCTCCGGCTCCCTTCTCCCATCACTTGCGAACAAGACCCCGAGATACTTGAACTCCTCCACTTGGGACAGGAACTCATCCCCGACCCGGAGTGGGCACTCCACCCTTTTCCGGCTGAGAACCATGGCCTCAGATTTGGAGGTGCTGATCCTCATTCCTGCTGCTTCACACTCGGCTGCGAACCGCTCCAGTGCGAGCTGGAGGCCCTCACCTGATGAAGCCAACAGAACCACATCATCCGCAAAAATCAGAGATGAGATTCTGAGGCCACCAAAGCCAAAGCCCTCCGCCACTTGGCTGCACCTAGAAATCCTGTCCATAAAAATTATGAACAGAACCGGTGACAAAGGGCAGCCCTGGCGGAGCCCATCACCCACCGGGAACAAGTCCGACTTATTGCCGGCAATGCGAACCAAGCTCTTGCAACAGTTATATAGGGATTGAATGACCCGTAGCAATGGGCCAGACACCCCATACTCCCGCAACACCTCCCACAGGACACCCCGAGGGACACGGTCGAATGCCTTCTCCAAGTCCACAAAACACATGTAGACTGGTTGGGCAAACTGCCATGCACCCTCAAGTATCCTTGAGAGGATAAAGAGCTGGTCCAGTGTTCCGCGACCAGGACGAAAACCGCATTGTTCCTCCTGTATCCGAGGTTCGACTAGCGGACAAACTCTCCTTTCCAGCACCCTGGCATAGACTTTCCCAGGGAGGCTGAGGAGTGTGATCCCCCTGTAGTTGGAACACACCCTCCGGTCCCCCTTCTTAAAGATGGGGACCACCACCCCGGTCTGCCAGTCCATGGGTACTGCCCCTGATCTCCACGCAACATTGCAGAGGCATGTCAACCAGGACAGCCCTACAACGTCCAGAGCCTTCAGGAACTCGGGGCGGACCTCATCAACACCAGGGGCTCTGCCACCAAGGAGTTGTTTAACCGCCTCAGTGACCTCGCCCCCGGAAATTGGCGGGTCATTCCCCTCATCCCCAGACTCTGCTTCCTCCTCGGAAGACGTGTCAGTGGGATTAAGGAGGTCCTCGAAGTATTCCTTCCACCGCCTGACAATTTTCTCAGTCGACGTCAGCAGCGCTCCGCCAGCACTATACACAGTGCAGGTAGAGCACCGCTTTCCCCTCCTGAGACGCCTGACGGTTTGCCAGAATCTCTTCGAGGCAGTCCGAAAGTCTTTTTCCATGGCCTCTCCGAACTCCTCCCACACCCGAGTTTTTGCTTCAGCCACTGCCCGAGCCGCATTCCGCTTGGCCTGTCGATACCTGTAGGCTGCCTCCGGAGTCCCACAGGCTAACCAAGCCCGATAGGACTCCTTCTTCAGCCTGGTGGCTCCCTTCACCTCTGGTGTCCACCATTTGGTTCGGGGATTACCACCATGGCAGGCACCAACCACCTTGCAGCCGCAGCTCAATGCAGCAGCTTCGGCAATGGAGACGCTGAACATGGTCCATTCGGACTCAATGTCCCCAGTCTCCCTCGGAATGCTGTTGAAGCTCTGCCGGAGGTGTGCGTTGAAGATCTCGCGGACTGGGGCCTCTACTAGACGTTCCCAGCACACCCTCACTACGCGTTTAGGTGCACCAGGTCTGTCCAGCGTCCTCCCCCGCCACCTGATCCAACTCACCACCAGGTGGTGATCAGTTGACAGCTCAGCCCCTCTCTTTACTCGAGTGTCCAGAACATATGGTCGCAAGTCTGGTGATACGATTACAAAATCGATCATCGACCTACGGCCTAGAGCGTCCTGGTGCCACGTGCACTTATGGACACTCTTATGTTCGAACAAGGTGTTCGTTATGGCCAAACTGTGATTAGCACAGAAGTCCAATAACAAAGCACCGCTCGGGTTCAGATCAGGGAGGCCGTTCCTCCCAATCACGCCCCTCCAGGTCTCGCTGTCGTTACCCACGTGAGCATTGAAGTCTCCCAGCAGGACAACAGAGTCTCCAGGTGGAGCACCTTCCACTTTGATTGCTGTTCTTTGTTTCCACTTGCTGTGTTTTTACAGTAACTAACAATCATCACTCACATTATTGCTACGAGCTGATTTCACTGCACTGATAATAAAAAAATAGTTGTTTCTTTGACAAACTTGCAAAACAAAAACTGTGACGTCCTTCCTGTTTTACAGTAGTGTGTTTGTATCAGGTGTCAGGATTTTAGCCCCGCTGGCAACATGAGGTTTGAGTTTGGTTTAAAAAAAGAGAAAGAAGAAGAAAACAACAAGAATTTTGTTTTATTTGCATATTATTTCCACTCAATCCCACCTTTGGCGCTCTTTTTGTACTGCTGCTAAGCTGCTGTGATGTCTTTTGGCAATAATGATCTCCATTTGTTTTCGTCTGGCTTTAATGTTTTCATGTATATAAGATGTTAAGTTTATGAATGAGAGCTTAGCAGTGACCAAACATATGAAATTGGAGCAATAAACAAACCTACTTGGTTAATGGCTGTGCCTGGTTTCAGTGGCCCCGGCTGACTAATCAGAGCTGAAAAAGAAAAGAAAACTTGGACTTTATATGTTTTGTGTGTGATATAGTCAGGAAGTCAGTTGTTAACAGACGAGTACTTCTTGCTGTCTGCATAAAAACATCGCTGTCATGGTGCTTTCCAGCTTTCCTGGTTAATTCCTGTTCTGTGCCATCATGGCAGCAACGAGTTTCCTCCTGGTGTCCTTCTCCTCAGCTGTGTGGATGAGTATTCTCGGTAAAGCAATCTGTTAATAATTCAGATCAGATCTTTTATCATTAAGGGCAGTAGCGGTTTTTGATACGGGCGGTTGCCCGGGGCGGCATCGTGGTGGAAACGGCATCATGGGCATCGGCAAAAATATAAATAAATCTCGTACTCACAGGCACCGATCGGTTTTCTATCGCCCATTTGCTGGGAGTAAGGGCGCCCTCCGTTTGCGAGGTGCACCTGCTGCTTGCGGCACAGGGAGGAGAGGGCGGGGCGGCGGGGGATTCTCTGGTGGCTGGAGCAGCATCTAATAACCAACTCGCAAAATAAAACAAAATAAAAACAAACCAACAAACACGAAACACCAGACATCATGATACAGACTTATAATTTGCACCGATGTTTTTCTGAAATTCTATACGCAAAAAGTGAGCGCGAGAGCCCTCGGTGCGCCTGCTCGCTGCTGAAGTCAAAGTAAACTTTATTGTCATCTCCACTACATACAGTCCAGTATATAGAGAGACGAGGCTCCAGTTACAGCAGTGTAAGTAAACAAACAATAAATATAAGAGTAAGAAAATAAATATACACGTTAGGACTCGTGGTAAAGGGATCAATAACAATTTGAAATTTATAATTTACAGTTTGATGATTTAAAGTCTCACACACAACCTGTCGAAAGGGGAGGAGAGCCGCCTGCTTCCAAATAGAGCACATTTCATTCATAACGTTGTAAATCCAAGCCCATTGTGTATTCATGTGCGAAATCCTAGAAATACACTTTAGACAAAGTGAATCTGTGAACTAAGGTGTAGGTCTGTTAGGTTATGTTGTGGTGATCCTCGGGTTGGGGGATTTGTGTTCATACTGGAGTGCAAAATTAAAAGCAATGGAAGATGGACAAGAAAAGTTCAAAGCCATCATGTCTTCAGTTTAGAAAAAAGAGAAAAGAAGAGGAGGAGAAACGAGCAAAAGATACAGGTAAGCAGATGTGTGATTGGATAAATGCAGGTCATCCTGAAACAATCAGAATCAGAATACTTTATTAATCCCTAAGGAAATAATGTGAGTTACAGTTGCTCCAAGAAGAAATGGTAAAAATAGCAACAGTAACAGACTAAACTCCAAACAATACATTATGTTACAGATTTTAATATTAATTAGTCAGTGTCAGTTGTTGATTTGTCCTGTTCTCAATGTATGACGAATTATGATGGCCGTTTGCATACGATGCATACTCTCTCTGTCTTCATATGTGTGTGTGTGTGTGTGTGTGGGGGGGGGGGGGGGGGGGGGGGGGGTCAGAGGGAGTGCAACAGGCTAGGACCGCCACTGATTAAGGGTGTCTGATATGGCTCTGATGGGCTTTTAGAAGGTGGATTAGATAAAACGTTGTGTTATTTGCTTCGGTTTAATTTCTTCTTATCTACTGTGAGCATCTGTGGTTGTTCCACAGAAGCTTGATAGAGCTTTACTGCTGCTATAAATAATCATTTATCGTAGCAGTTAACGCTGTCAAATACACGTATCATGACCCTGTTTGTCCTGCTCTTTTTCTGTGTACTAGCTTGTCCAGATTAAATGACTTGGGTCTGTGACAAAGTATAGAGTAAAGTTTTCACTTTTGAAATTCTACTTTCTTCACAATCTTTAAGTTCCTGCATTATGACAAAATTTGCATGAATTTTACACAAATTTCCATTCATCATTTTCTCCCTGATGTCACCCATTTGTTTCTGAAGCGTCATAGTGTTTTATAGAGCCAGAAGCAAGCAGAGGTTGGAGTGCTGTCTCCATAAGTTGTGCACACAGACACACACACACCTGCTCATTAATAAATTACACACTAAAAAAAAAAAACACAAACCAGCAGATTTTTCTCCACCACAGAGTAGGTTATATGACCTTTCAGATCATTTAAAGACGTCAGCAGCACAAATGTAGCTGGCCTCAGTAACTGGCTGTGCTGACGCCTAGCAGAGAACAGATGGACTGCTACAGGGTTGCAAAAAAAAGTTATCAATCTGATATTCTTGATATCAGACGTTTTCCATTAAGTTAGGTCGTTTGGGCGCTTGACTCTAAATATCAAGATCCACAGTGACAGAGCTTTTTAACAGTACCTTCAAGAAAATCAGCCAAGTTTCCTGCTTACAGCTTAGACTCACAGCAGATAAAGTCCCGGTCACAAATGAGTTTAAGAAGCTGTGAATGGTCTTCCAACCGTGTTTTGTCTGTCTGCTCCAGGAGTGTACTGGAAGGCTGGGGCTCAGGCACTGGTGCTGCTGGTCTTATTGGAGCCCTCCTTTACTCAGGGCTCATCCAAGCTGCCCTCCAAGCTCAGACAGTTAGTCCATTCATCGTTTTTAGAGTTCTGCATGCCACAGTGAGACCAAAGAGTACCTCCTCTTTGACTCCCATCACCCTCTGGAACACAAACTTGGAGTAATCAGGACCCTACACCCCCGGGCAGAACATGTTCCCTCTAAGCCTGAAGGGATAAAGAAGGAACACACACATGTAAAGGAAGCACTTAAAACATGCGGTTATCCTAATTGGGCGTTCATAAAGTCAGCAAAGAGGCACAGAAAAGAAGATCAGACACCAGCGAGGGACGATAAGAAAGACAGACGCAACAACATTGTCATCCCCTATGTAGCCGGTGTATCAGAGAAACTCAGGAGAGTTTTCTCCAAGCACGACATCCTGGTGCATTTCAGACCCAGCAACACACTCAGACAAAAACTGGTTCGCCCGAAAGACAAAACTCCAAAACACAGACTTAACAACGTGGTGTATGCAGTGCAGTGAGGAATGTCCAGACGTCTACATTGGAGAGACCAAACAGCCACTTCACAAGCGCATGGCACAACACAGAAGAGCCACCTCCACAGGACAAGACTCAGCAGTGCATCTGCATCTTAAGGATAAAGGTCACTCTTTCGAGGATGCCAATGTTCACAATTTGGACAGAGAGGACAGATGGTTTGAAAGAGGAGTGAAAGAAGCCATCTATGTCCACTGTGAGCGACCATCTTTGAACAGAGGCGGTGGTTTACGACACCAACTCTCTGCCATCTATAATCCAGTTTTGAGATCCCTTCCCAGACGCCTTAACGCCCACTCAGACCCTGGGCCATCTGACCTCAGGAAATCACATGATAGGGTGGGCCTAGGTTTCATAGTGAGCTCACCCGAAACCCTGGATGATTGGGACCCACACCCGTTTTCAAACGTTGGCTCATGTGATGAGCCACGGGGTTTAAATCTGGGACTCTCCACCATTTGACCCTCGAACTGAAGCTTCTCAGATGAGAGGTGAAACGTCTTCAAGCAACCTAAAGAAGCCCAGACGCTTTTCTTTTCAAGCTCCTTAGACTACACATCTTTTGTGTTATAAATAACACAAAATTAATATTGAACACATCTGTTTTAGTTATTGTTCCATACTGAATACTGTATTTTATTTTATTTTTACATGTTAATATGACAATTAGTCAAAAGAATGACGTGCCTCTGACCGCATCAGTTTATTCTCTTCCTGTTGTTGGATATACACTATAAATATTTTTGAGAGCAGAGTGCCATCTAGTGGTCAAATCAAGGCCAGTTCACATTATGTGCTACTGTGAAAATTGTGAACGAAATTTGGAAAGACTCTCTTTCAAATGTGTCAAAAATGAGACTTTCTATGATGTAATATTTAAGGGGTGTCAAACATGCAGACCATAGACTAGATCCCGCCCACCCAAGTCTGCTGGTTGGATTTGCAAAGTGTAAAAGATTGACATGTTTTTCAGTGCACTGTGTGGCTATTATGGGTTGGGTTTGAGTGTAGATTCTGAAAAGTTAAAAGGTATTTAATAAAACAAAATAAATAAAAGTGAGAACAAAGCAGTAAAAGTCTTTCATTGTATAAAGAAAGACTTTTACTTTGTCTCATAAAGAGGGAGCACTTTGTTCACCTGGACATTTACTAAATGTCAGGATCTGACGGCGCCCTGACCGGTCGACCTGCCAGTGTGTGTATATTTGTGTGCGTGTGTATGTGTGTCTCTCCTATCGCCCTGTCTTCCCCTCCGGCTCCGCTGTGTGTTAGGAGGTAACCTAGCAACAGGCTACCTCCGACCCGGAAGTGCTGTCGCCCGGAGCTACCGCACCTGCAGTCAATCCACCAGCTGCTGCCCATCAACTACCATCTTCAGCAGGGCTACTTAATGGTCAGCGCTGGAGTATTGCACTAAGCCTGGTAGTGTTTTCGAGTCGCTAACGTTATTGATAATGATGGGCAGATGAAGCTTCATGAAGCACTGAAGCTTTTCATCCAATTGGTTCAGCCCAGTGCAAAGCTTCTTGAAGCTTCATTTGCTCTAGTAGGACATCTACTGGACGTAAAAATATTAGTTGGCATGAATTTGAAGAGTGTGGCCATTTGCACACAGCCTGTAAATGTCAACAACAAAAGGAGTGTGTAAAAAATGTATATTGTAGTGATGGCAGCATACTGTGTATATTTATACTGGCAGTATGGAAAATCATTATTTGGAAATGCTTAAAATGGAAATGATCATTTACTGTGAGGTGAGGTGTGGTTGGGGTGTGGACAGTAGTTGTGCTTTTGTAACGTTGAGGTATGGACAACTACTGAGTTGTCCATACCTCTGAGGCTTTGAGCCTCAGTCCTGCCTGTTCAAATTTTATTCAGTAAAAACTAAATTTTCACTGCTTTTATGACCTTTTAGTGGGGAGAACATAGCTAGGATTTAATGATTTAACAAATCTTTTAAATCCTTTGTCCTCCACAATGCTAAATGGCTGGGAGTCCTCAATCACCATGCTAACCAGGTCTTCATCTATTTGAGATTGTTCTCCTGAGGAAAGACAACAAAGACAAAGCACAAATATAAATATCACACACGTAACTTATTACAGTTGTATAATATTGTTATATAATTTAGTAACATTACTGCATGCTATATTATCATGGCATTTGATGGCTCACCTGGTCTTGCTCCACAATCGGTGTTCCCCTTATTCTCATGCAAAGCTCTGTAGTGCCTAAGCATGGATGAGGTGTTGTTGTTATATCCCAGCTCCCTGGCACATAGCAAACACTTCCCTTGTACAAAAGTAAAGACAGCTTAACATAAATTGTATTGCACCATCAGTATTATGAAAATACATCTTCTGTAGAGATTTACATACCTTGTTGGGAGGAATAAAATCAAAATGTTCCCACACAGGGGAGGACATCCTCCTCTTCTTAGCTGGCTCCATTCTCTCCTGACTTTCTCTCCTCACTCTCATAAACCTCCAAACTGTCTCCAAACTCTCACTAACCGCAACTCTCCATCAAACACCCACATTTTTGAATGAAGTCTGAGGGGTTTATATCGCTGTCATATCTCGCGGCAAAGTTCGAAACACTTTATGAACCAGTCACGTGGTAGAGCCGGGCAGCGAGGCTTCGGACATCATCATTTTCAGCTCCTCCCATAAATGAAGCAAGCCTCGATACGCGCATCGCGGAAACGCCCCCTCCATTACTCGACACAAGCTTCGAAGCCTCGATACAGAACGTCACATCACTAGTTATTGAAGTGCTGTCTGATCTTCGTACTCATTTTGCTGTCGTGTGTGTGTTCACCCAGGGATTGACGGAGGATTTACGGACACAAAGGAAGCACTTGGAGGAGAGACGGGCACTCACTACCACGCACGGGCTTACACGGAAGGAGGGACGCACTGTCACCATCGTTGCTCATTTGAACTGTTGTCACCTTGCTGCACTGTAAATAAATGCACTGTCATTATTTCTGAGCTCCGCGCCTGAGTCCACTCTTTAACAACCGTGACACTAAAGTAGAAGAAAGAAAGAAAAGATAACAGTTGATTTTATCCAATTAACAAACTGTTGTGATGACATTTAGTCACTGCAGAGTAGTTACAACACAGAAATGAATTGGGTGGATGAGGTAGCACGGAAGCTTGAGAATAAGGAAAGAAGTACTAGCGATGGAGAAGGAGGAGATGAAAGGACACAAGGAGAAATGATGCAAGAGAAGACGACTGCAAAGAGTGTTGTCTTGTCTTTACATTTCTCTCTGCCCCCTCATGTATGCCTGTCTAGAACCGGCCCAGTATATAATATAGACTTGTAAAAATGCTAAAAATCAGATTGAAAAATTTGCACACATATAACTATGTATCCAAGGAAGGCGTTGCTATGGACGTGGGGGTGTCATCAGTGCCTTTTTTGAAACGTGAACAGGAATTCTTCAAATCACAAAGAGACACTAAAGTGATGCTTTAAAGCTTTAATGCAAAGAAATCTGTTAACTGCAGTCAGCTACCATGGAGTGACAGTGCTTTACAGGAAAGAAGCTAAAAGTAAGACAGCTTATGAGATGAGTACAGCGGGCAGTGTCGGTTTCTGAGGAGTTCACATCTCAGCTGGAGCTTTCCCAGGACGGTGGATGTAGTCGTTTATGAAGGTCAGATACTTTGCAACCTCAGTACAGACGCCAGGGCCGTCCTTGGGGCCACAACCACCAGAACTCATGATTCCCACCTGAACGAATTTCCCCCCTTTACGGCACACCAGTGGACCACCATAGTCTCCCTGTGGAAGCAAAACGCACAACTTAGACTTAGATTCAACAATAAGCTCCAAAGTAACGAGTAACTGTTACTAGTTTCTGTCAAGTAAATTCAGCTGAGTGAAAGTAAAGTACTTCATGTGTGATAAATCAAAAAGTGTTTGTTTATTTCAAAGTGGTAATAATCCATTTGATTAAATGCAAAAGACTACAACAAAGGGAAAAACTCACTTTGCAGGCACCCCTTCCCTTGCTGTCATTTGTGCATAGTGTATTAGAGGCTATCTGAGGAAACCTCTCCTTACAGGTACTCTGAGAGATGATGGAAATCTTGAGCTCCTGAAGTGTTTCTGGAGCTTTCAGTGGAACTGTGGACACACAGGAAAAGTATGGAAGTGACAGAAAGGTGATGTTTCTTATCTGTGAAGTGCCTTACTATGCAAAGTATGGATGTAGGTTATGTTTATACACAATTAAATACAGTTTACTGGTGACAGTATGGCAATTTACAATGGATCCGTGAGCCTGCCTTTTACAGCGTGAACATTTTAAAGCCTACTTTCTGTGCTTAACTTACCACCATTTCCCACTTCCCCCCAGCCAGTCATCCAGCACTCAGATGATGGACCAAAGGTGTCATCCTTGTCAGGCAGAGCCACTGGTGAAACATCTTTTGAAAATGTAATCGGTTTCTTCAGCTTGATCAGAGCGATGTCATTTGTGTTGCCGTTGCCCAGGTCTTGGTATTGAACAATATTGGCTATATGCATGTAACGTTTAGCCGCCTTTTGCAGCTGATATGCGCCGACAACAACGAACGATCGATGATAATGAAGACTGCATGACAAGAGAAACACACACATTAAGTCTCATGTATTTTGGAATGACCAAGCCTTCAACAAAACAACACTACACATGGGTTTTGTGGACACTGGTGCATTCAGCAGTTTAAAGGGCTGCACATGCTTTTTCATAGTTGGCAGGGACTAAAAGAAAAGGAGCTGCAGTGGAGTAAACATTACATTAGTTTGGACTTGATGCAGTGTCTGCTGGGTGTGTAAATATGCAGCTACTCACTAAAAACACAGCTTAAGATGCTGAAATGTGCATATGGTGTATTTAAATACTGACTGAGGCCTCCAGGTCTGACAAGTTAGGCGAGTGGGAAAGTGTCCTGAAATGATTTTGTCTTTATTGGCCAACAGTGAAGGTCCCTATGAGTAATTATTCCCCCAAAATACTCACATGCAGTGTGAAGCTTTTTTGTTATGACTGCTCTGGAGGATGTTCATAAAAATAATGAGACACGTTTCTGCAAACACACACAGACTTACTTAGCCACGCACTGTGCAGAAGTCAGCACCCACTGCTCTGCAACGATGGTGCCGCCGCAGCCCCATTTCATTTTCGAATCATTAGATGTCATGTTGAGGTGAACCATCCAGGGCCAACGATCCTTTTTGGCATCCTCTGCACCAATGATGGAGCTCCTCACTTCATTTCCCAGTAGACCTGAAAAACAAACAAAATGCTGGATGTAAGAAAATTAAATCCCATTAAAGTAAGAGCTGTTTGCTATTTTGCTCAGAATGGATGATAAGCATTAGAGCATCAGTCTATCTAGGCTGCACTCTGAAATCTGGGCTCTGGAGTTGGGAAATTAAGGTTCAGCATTTTTCTCTCTCACCACCACTGTTGTGGAGCAGCACCAACACAGTTAGCAGAAGTTTGCAGAAAGCCATGGCCGTGATGAAGCACAGTGTAGCAGTACCTCTGCGTGGTGAGGGGGGAACAAGTGCAGCTTTATATGCACTGCTGGAGAGATGACTATCATTAGTCCCGCCCTTTACATCTCAAACCACACCTAAAAAATGTACATGCGATTTTAACATGCAGTGGAAAAATAATTGAAGACTTTGGTTGAATATTCTGACAACGTGCCAAAAATATATATTTTGAACAATCGAATGCCATCTTTAATGAAAGAGTTTAACTCTTTTATTTGATTGATCTGCACTGCAGACCTGTTAGTGTGACACATTGTGCTTGAAAAGTTACCTGCTGCTGCTGTGTTTAATTTCCACTTAAATTATCTAAAAGTGGGGGGTGGTGGAGTTAAAGTGTAAGGCATAAAAGGTGTGGTCTCAGCAGAATTTCCATCTGCACCCTAAATGACCTTAGCCCCTCCACCCTTATTTATTTATTATACTATATAACTGCTCTTGTATACAGACCCACAATGTTTCTGTTTCAATGGTTCTTACGCATACTCCATGTATATAGTTTCACTCACATATATGTATGCATATATGCTTTTTATTTTATTTTAATTATTTATTTGTTTCCCCTTGTTGTATATTGTTTTCTCTTCTTACCTTTGCACCTTTGTGGTCCAGCTACCCAATTTCGCTGTGCAAGAAACTGCACATTGACAATAAAAAACTCTAAGTCTCTAAGTCTAAGTAAAGGTCTCGAGCATGTACGACTGAAAGGGAGCGAAGGGGAAATGGAGACAGAAAGGCAGAGGAAAGGGCAAGGACCGAGTACTCGTGCTCCAACTATTGAGACCTGTGTACTCATTGCAGAGACCTGAGTTCTGTTGTGTTTGCCATTTTCTGCATATCCCTCGATCTCTCTCTTTACTTTATTGCCATTCAACCTTCTAGGAATAACAAAAAGCCACAAATAAGTCACAAAAGAAAAGTTGTCATTTAATTCTGTCACACTGGTAATTCACGTTAGTAAGTAAACTGAAACACAGATGGAAAGTACAGGGTGGCAGGTAGTGAAATGAAAAGGCACTTTAGCTGCTACTGGAAAACAAGCAAAGAACAAAGGAGGGAGGGAAAAATACACAAAGCTAGAAAATAATGAGGAAGTAAACTGAAAGGACAGACAGGAGGAAGATGGAAAAGAAAGACTTTTAAGAAGCTTGAAAACAAAGGTTAACGACATGAAAAGCACAAAGACTGTGAAAGTCTTATTAATGTGAGTGAATAAGACTTACGTTGAACCAGTTTTAATAGTATTTTAAACAATGTATCCTTAAATGAATTTTAAAAACTAAACTATGAGTAGCTGATAAATGCTTGCTAATGCAAAAGGTTTGAGAGTGCACAATTTGTTTTTTTGTTGTTTTTTTTTTTGGTGGGGGGGGGGGGGGGGGGGGATTTTGCAGCCGCTGATTAAGTTGTTATTTTTTGATGCATCTCCGTATCTCGTTTTTATCTTTCCCCATCTATACAGGCTCCTCGGTTTGTGCAACATTACGTGGTGATGCTGAGCGCCGCATATGACATTCTCGAGAAACAAGAGTTACAAAATGAAACGGCGTCTGTAAGAAAACAAATGTGTATTTAAATATGCACTGCTCAAATAAATGAAAGGAATACTTGATCACTGGATTCTGGCACAAAGTCTTCAGAGATGTTGATCTGTCCAATCAGGAAACAGAAACTGTTGTGAATGCATTTCACCTGCGCAGGTGCAAATGAAAGATGCATAATTTTCATTTGCATTTCACTGGAGGAGTAACAACAACTATTTCTATGTCACTGCTCATAGTAAGAGAAGGTACCTGCAGTCTATTCAGAGTGCACAGCTCTAACCCTGCAGCAGGACTGTCATGTGATGAGGAGCGCTGCGAGAGCTCATATACTAATCATGTTCCAGGCAGAGGATGTCTTTGGTTTCCTCTGATTCCATTTCCATCGTTACATCTTATTTTTCCACAATAAACTGCATGATGTACTTTACCAGTTCAGATTCTCAAGTTAAAAATCTCATTCATTGAGATCTGATGTGTGACTCAAGTGTTCCCTTTATTTTTTGAGCAGTGTAGTTTGGCAGTGGTCACGTTTCAAAGTCGTTCTATGTTTAGGGTTAAGTGAACTTCTCAGCTTTTATGAGTGGAAAAGAGGAAAAGAGGAAGACCTCAGAGGAGATTGATGGATGATAGTGAAGGAGGGCATAAGGATGGATGGTGTGGCAGAAACTAAAAGCTGTGTCATTTGTGTCCACAGATGTTCAGTTGTTTCATTTTTCTTGGCAGGCTGTGCTGTTAGCTGACATCCTACCAACACTCTTCATCAAACTCTTTGCTCCCTTTGTGATCCACACAATGCCTTATGGGTAATTATTACTTTGATTGCTGTTCTTTGTTTCCACTTGCTGTGTTTTTACAGTAACTAACAATCATCACTCACATTATTGGTACGAGCTGATTTCACTGCACTGATAATAAAAAAATAGTTGTTTCTTTGACAAACTTGCAAAACAAAAACTGTGACGTCCTTCCTGTTTTACAGTAGTGTGTTTGTATCAGGTGTCAGGATTTTAGCCCCGCTGGCAACATGAGGTTTGAGTTTGGTTTAAAAAAAGAGAAAGAAGAAGAAAACAACAAGAACTTTGTTTTATTTGCATATTATTTCCACTCAATCCCACCTTTGGCGCTCTTTTTGTACTGCTGCTAAGCTGCTGTGATGTCTTTTGGCAATAATGATCTCCATTTGTTTTCGTCTGGCTTTAATGTTTTCATGTATATAAGATGTTAAATTTATGAATGAGAGCTTAGCAGTGACCAAACATATGAAATTGGAGCAATAAACAAACCTACTTGGTTAATGGCTGTGCCTGGTTTCTGACTAATCAGAGCTGAAAAAGAAAAGAAAACTTGGACTTTATATGTTTTGTGTGTGATATAGTCAGGAAGTCAGTTGTTAACAGACCGAGTTCTTCTTGCTGTCTGCATAAAAACATCGCTGTCATGGTGCTTTTCAGCTTTCCTGGTTAATTCCTGTTCTTTTTTCCCAGCATTCCAGTGTTGTTCTGTGCCATCATGGCACAGAACAACACTGGAATGCAACGAGTTTCTGGAATGCAACGAGTTTCCTCCTGGTGTCCTTCTCCTCAGCTGTGTGGATGAGTATTCTCGGTAAAGCAATTTGTTAATAATTCAGATCAGATCTTTTATCATTAAGGGCAGTAGTGGTTTTTGATACGGGCGACACGGGCGGTTGCCCGGGGCGGCATTGTGGTGGGGGCGGCATCACGGGCATCGGCAAAAAAAAAAAAAAAAAAAAAAAAAATCTCGTACCCATGCTGCCCCGACGTCATATATCATATCATATTGGCATACTGGGAATGGTACAGGCACCGATCGGTTTTCTATCGCCCATTTGCTGGGAGTAAGGGCGCCCTCCGTTTGCGAGGTGCACCTGCTGCTTGCGGCACAGGGAGGAGAGGGCGGGGCGGCGGGGGATTCTCTGGTGGCTGGAGCAGCATCTAATAACCAACTCGCAAAATAAAACAAAATAAAAACAAACCAACAAACATGAAACATCAGACATCATGATACAGACTTATAATTCGCACCGATGTTTTTCCGAAATTCTATACGCGAAAAGTGAGCGCGAGAGCCCTCGGTGCGCCTGCTCGCTGCTGAAGTCAAAGTAAACTTTATTGTCATCTCCACTACATACAGTCCAGTATATAGAGAGACGAGGCTCCAGTTACAGCAGTGCAAGTAAACAAACAATAAATATAATTAGAGTAAGGAAATAAATATACACTTTAGGACTCGGGGTAAAGGGATCAATAACAATTTGAAATGTATAATTTAAAGTTTGATGATTTAAAGTCTCTCACACAACCTGTCGAAAGGGGAGGAGAGCCGGCTGCTTCCAAATAGAGCACATTTAATTCATAACGTTGTAAATCCAAGCCCATTATGTATTCATGATTTGAATCCTGGGTTGTGAGAAATCCTAGAAATACACTTTAGACAAAGTGAATCTGTGAACTAAGGTGTAGGTCTGTTAAGTTATGTTGTGGTGATCCTCGGGTTGGGGGATTTGTGTTCATACTGGAGTGCAAAATTAAAAGCAATGGAAGATGGACAAGAAAAGTTCAAAGCCATCATGTCTTCAGTTTTGAAAAAAGAGAAAAGAAGAGGAGGAGAAACGAGCAAAAGATACAGGTAAGCAGATGTGTGATTGGATAATGGCAGGTCATCCTGAAACAATCAGAATCAGAATACTTTATTAATCCCTAAGGAAATAATGTGAGTTACAGCTGCTCCAAGAAGAAATGGTAAAAATAGCAACAGTAACAGACTAAACTCCAAACAATACATTATGTTACAGATTTTAATATTAATTAGTCAGTGTCAGTTGTTGATTTGTCCTGTTCTCAATGTATGACAAATTATGATGGCTGTTTGCATACTATGCATACTCTCTCTGTCTTCATATGTGTGTGTGTTTCTCTGGTGAAATTCATTATGGTTCTGACAACAGTTCTATGTTAATGTACAATCCTTAATATGTTTTGTGTGTGTGTGTGTGGGGGGGGGGGGGGGGGGTGCAGAGGGAGTGCAACAGGCTAGGACCGCCACTGATTAAGGGTGTCTGATATGGCTCTGATGGGCTTTTAGAAGGTGGATTAGATAAAACGTTGTGTTATTTGCTTCGGTTTAATTTCTTCTTATCTACTGTGAGCATCTGTGGTTGTTCCACAGAAGCTTGATAGAGCTTTACTGCTGCTATAAATAATCATTTATCGTAGCAGTTAACGCTATCAAATACACATATCAAAGAATTTATGAGAAGTAGGCAGTTTAATATGAATCAGCAGTCGGTTACGGGACAGCGATAATGCCTCGATGAATTTTTGGCATGTCCCATCATGAGCTATGGAGCCATTTTAATGACCCTGTTTGTCCTGCTCTTTTTCTGTGTACTAGTTTGTATTTAACTCTGAATTACTCCACAAAGCACTGAGCACTGGAATCACAAATTAAAGATGACCAACACTTTGTCGTTTGGAAAAGTACCAGTGAAAGAGTGGATGAGGGCAGTTGCGGTCCTAGCCTGTTTGTCTAGGGTGCATTTCTAGGATTTCTCACAACCCAGGATTCATATCATGAATACATAATGGGCTTGGATTTACAACATTATAAATGAAATGTGCTCTATTTGGAAGCAGCAGGGCCCACCGCCCCTTTCGACGGCTTGTGTGTGAGACTTTAAATCATCAAACTGTAAAATATAAATTTTAAATTGTTATTGATCCCTTTACCCCTGGTCCTAACGTGTATATTTATTTTCTTACTCTTCTTATATTTATTGTTTGTTTACTTGCACTGCTGTAACTGGAGCCTCGTCGTCTCGTCTCTCTATATACTGGACTGTAGCGGAGATGACAATAAAGTTTACTTTGACTTCAGCAGCGAGCAGGCGCGCCGAGGGCTCTCGCGCTCACTTTTCGTGTATAGAATTAAAAAAAACACAGATAAAATTAAAAAAAAAAACACATCGGTGAAAATTATAAGTCTGTATTATAATGTCTGGTGTTTTTGTGTTTGTTGGTTTGTTTTTATTTTGTTTTACTTTGCGAGTTGGTTATTAGATGCTGCGGTTAGAAAATCCCCCGCCGCCCCGCCCTCTCCTCCCTGTGTCACAAGCAGCAGGCGCTCCTCGCAAACGAAGGGCGCCCTTACTCCCAGCAAATGGGCGATAGAAAACCAATCGGTGCCTATGCCATTCCCAATATGCGCTGGCTGACGTCGGGGCAGCATGAGTACGAGCATTTTTTTTTTTGCCGATGCCGGTGATGGCGCCCCCCACCACGATGCTGCCCCGGGCAACCGCCCGTGTCGCCCGTATCTAAAACCGCTACTGGATGAGGGAGTGCTTCAGGAAATGCTGAGTCTAAAGGTGATGCAGCAGAAAAACGGGGCTCCAAGGCACCAAACATACCAGCCCCAAACTAAAGGCTGCCACCGTAAATACTAGTACTAGTGTTTTTATAGTAATCCTGCTGGCTGTGTATGCATGTAAACCTTTAAAGATGAGTGGACTTTTTGCTGATATGGGGCCAAACTGGAATTTTACATTTAATTTAAAGCAGTAGTGATACTGGGGCAGCATGGTGGCACAGTGGTTAGCACTGTTGCCGCACAGCAAGAAAGTCCTGAGTTCAATTCCACCATCAGGCCGGGGTCTTTCTGTGTGGAGTTTGCATGTTCTCCCCGTGTTTGCGTGGGTTCCCTGCGGGTACTCCGGCTTCCTCCCACCGTCCAAAGACATGCAGTTTGTGGGGATAGGTTAATTGGCTAATCCAAATTGCCACTAGGTGTGAATGTGTGAGTGAATGTGAGCATGAATGGTTGTCTGTCCCTGTCTGTTAGCCCTGTGACAGACTGGCGACCTGTTCAGGGTGTACCCCGTCTCTCGCCCTATGACAGCTGGGATAGGCTCCAGCGCCCCCCGCGACCCTGAAAAAGGATAAGCGGAAGCGAATGGATGGACAGTAGTGACACTGGCACCACAGATCTACTGGAAGAGCTGGATACAAGATGCAAAGATGGCCCCTGCTTGCTAGAAATGTCCTGATAGGCTGTAAAGGGTTAGAGGTGAGTCTGGAAATGATATTTTACATCACAAAGAGGGGCGAATTTAGCATTGATATTTGTATCAGTAGATAAAGGTGAATGCTTGCACAAACAGTATTTTAGATCTGTGCTCACTCTCTGCAACTGAGAGAGTTCAGTGTTTTCTGTGGACTGTGTCAAAATATCATCAGCAGTCGTATTAGAAATGCTGTATTTTAATAGACAGCCCTATTTCAGACATTACTGTTAGAATCAAGCAGACCTCTATGTGAGTGAAGTAAGTCAGTAAAGAGCAACTAAATTTGATTCAGTTCACCAGTAACTAAAATGTAACCATTGTGACTGCCCACAAAGGGCCTGTAAATGAGCTCTTTTTACTGAAGTTTGTCCTTCAAACAAAAGAAATTCTTCCTCTTTGCTCACTCTGATCACGTTCTCTGTCGCTGTGTTTGCAGGAGTGATCTTTGCCAGTATCAGCTCAGGACTGAGAGAGTTGTCCTTCCTCTCTCTAACAGGGTTTTTCAGCAGGTAAACAATCCTCACTCATTCTTTTTGCCAATTTTGAATTTGTGTGTCTATTGTGTTGTTTACATATTGTTGTGATTTACATTGCAGTGCTTGGGAGTCACCATCTACCGGAACCAAATGTCTTGTATGTGTTTGCACATATTCATGGGCAATGAACACGATTCTGATTCAGTTGCTGCTCTCTTATTGAAGATTCAAACAGCTTGTCCAGATTAAATGACTTGGGTCTGTGACAAAGATTAGAGTAAAGTTTGCACTTTTGAAATTCTACTTTCTTCACAATCTTTAAGTTCCTGCATGATGACAAAATTTGTATGAATTTTACACAAATTTCCATTCATCATTTTCTCCCTGATGTCACCCATTTGTTTCTGGAGCATCATAGTGTTTTATAGAGCCAGAAGCAAGCAGAGGTTGGAGTGCTGTCTCCATAAGTTGTGCACACAGACACACACACCTGCTCATTAATAAATTACACACTAAAAAAAACAAACACAAACCAGCAGATTTTTCTCCACCACAGAGTAGGTTATATGACCTTTCAGATCATTTAAAGACGTCAGCAGCACAAATGTAGCTGGCCTCAGTAACTGGCTGTGCTGACGCCTAGCAGAGAACAGATGGACTGCTACAGGGTTGCAAAAAAAAGTTATCAATCTGATATTCTTGATATCAGACGTTTTCCATTAAGTTAGGTCGTTTGGGCGCTTGACTCTAAATATCAAGATCCACAGTGACAGAGCTTTTTAACAGTACCTTCAAGAAAATCAGCCAAGTTTCCTGCTTACAGCTTAGACTCACAGCAGATAAAGTCCCGGTCACAAATGAGTTTAAGAAGCTGTGAATGGTCTTCCAACCGTGTTTTGTCTGTCTGCTCCAGGAGTGTACTGGAAGGCTGGGGCTCAGGCACTGGTGCTGCTGGTCTTATTGGAGCCCTCCTTTACTCAGGGCTCATCCAAGCTGCCCTCCAAGCTCAGACAGTTAGTCCATTCATCGTTTTTAGAGTTTTGCATGCCACAGTGAGACTTAACAAGGGTCCAATTTTGAATTAAGCTTCTTTAGGTCTAAGGTGTATGTCAGGGACCAAGCAGTAAAGCATAAAGGACACAGGTGTTTAATTCAAAAAGGGGGTTTTATTGACCCCAAAAAATATGAAAATATATTTAACAAAGCCAAAACTTAAATAGGCAGACCAATAAAAGAGGTCAACTCAATAGACTAAACTGAAGATAATAATTAACAAAACCTCAAACAAGCATAAGATAAACTGACCTCCTGAAATGACACACGGGGGAACTTAAATACCGGTTTAGCTAAACCAAATGACACACACGGGGGAAAACAGAATGGCTGCCATATAAGCAACTAATACAAAACAATTAAACAAACATGAAACACCCCCCAGACAATGAAGCATGTGGTGCAATCCAATTAGGCTGTCAGTGGTACTTCAGATCTACCAGCCCTTTGCCACACCTTTTGCCAGACAAGAGGAGAAGCCAACTCCCAGGTAACTCAAAGATGTATTAATATAACATAAAACAGAACTTTGACCTTGCAAGGTTAATATGTGTGCACACCATATAAACATTGGAAGGTGTGATGGAAAAATAAATACATTTAATAAAGAAACAATATTGAACAATAGACTAGACTATTTTAAAGTAGTGACTGTAAATTAAACTAAAGTGAATCAACGGGTGGTGAGGTGTGGAGCTTACCATGTGTGGCATGCCATAGGAATACCGAACTTCCCGTTGAAACAGTTTCCGGCTGATGTAAGCCACTGGATGGCGGCCTTCCCTGGTTTCCTGAAGGAGGACAGCTCCCAGGCCCCGATCTGAAGCATCAGTCTGTAATATGAATGGTTCATCAAAGTTGGGACTGTACAAAACCGGTTGCTTACTTAGTGACTGTTGGATGTCATGAAATGCTGCCACTGCCTCCTCTGTCCACTGGATGTAATTGGGGGAGCGTGATCCCGTCAGGTCTGTGAGCAGAGCTGCCCTGTTGGAGAACTGAGGGATGAAACGACGGTAGAAACCTGCCATGCCCAAAAAGGATCTCAGCTGCTTCCTTGTTTGGGGCAGGGGGGATGATTCCATGGCCTCGATTTTGCTGACCTGTGGCCTGATAACCCCCTTGCCGATGACATGGCCCAGGTATTCTGTCTCAGCAGCGGCGAAAACACACTTTGACGTATTCACCGTCAACCCAGCTGAGTGCAAGTGGTCCAGAACAGTTTGCAGGTGTTCCACATGCTCCTCCCAGGTGTTGCTGTGGATAACAATATCATCCAAGTAAGCAGCAGCAAAGTCAGAGCAGTCACGTAATACCTGATCCATTAGCCGTTGGAAAGTTGCTGGAGCTCCATGTAATCCAAATGGCAAGACTGTAAATTGGAAAAGCCCCCATGGTGTTCTGAATGCTCTGAACTCTCTGGACCGTTGAGTGAGTGGGACCTGCCAGTAACCCTTACACAGATCTATTGTGGTCAGGTACCTTGCTTTTCCCAGACGTTCAAGTAGATCATCAATTCTTGGTGTTGGGTAGGAGTCAAACATGGATACGGAGTTCAGGTACCTGAAATCAATGCAGAACCTCATACTCTCATCCCTTTTGGGTACCAAGACCACAGGGTTGCACCATTCGCTTTTAGATCTTTCAATGATCCCTAGGGATAGCATCAAATCGATTTCCTTCTTCAATGAAGGCAGCAGACGTTCTGGGATCCTGTAACTCAATCGTCTCACAGAGGCACCTTCTCGTACCACAATATCATGTTCGACAATGTCAGTTCTCCCTGGATTCTCTTGAAAGACTGCTGCTTTACACATTTCTCTCACCTGCTGCTGCTTGTCCTCTGGGAGATGGCTGAGATCATAATCTAGACAGCCAGCAGGTGGTAGATATTGCTCATCTGCTTCATCTTCTTCAGGCACTCGCCGTATGAGCATTGCATCCGCCTTGTGTTCAATGCGCACCACCCACTCCTTCAGAAGGTTTATATGCAAGACCTTGCTGGGGCGCAACTGCCCTGGGGTGGACACCTCATATGTGGTGGGTCCCAGCTTCCTCATAACTTCAAATGGCCCCTGCCACTTTGCCAGCAATTTGTTGTTGTCACTGGGGAGGAGCACGAGCACCTTTTGTCCTGGCTCAAACGAACGCTGACGAGCAGATTTATCATACCAAGACTTCTGCTGCTGGGCCTCCACCATATGTGATTGAGCAAGTTCACTCATTTTCTCTAACCGTTCTCTCATCTGAATGAGATAAGACAAAATGTTATTGGGTCCCTCCTCCGCCTTGTCTCCCTCCCAGATCTCCTTTAACAGAGTTAGAGGGCCACGAACCTCATAACCATACAACAGCTCAAAAGGGGAAAAACCTGTGGAGGCTTGGGGGACTTCTCTATAAGCAAAGAGTAGATATGGCAGCCATTGATCCCAATCATTACCACTGTTGTTGACAAACTTTCTGAGCATCTGTTTCAATGTCTGGTTAAAGCGTTCTGTCAGCCCATCAGTTTGAGGGTGGTATGGTGAAGTTCTCAGACTCCAGATACCCAACAACTGATAAACTTGCTTTAACAAAGTAGACATGAAGTTAGTGCCTTGATCAGTTAGTATTTCTCGTGGAAACCCAACTCTTGCAAAGAACTGCACTAAACAAAATGCAATGGGCTTGGCCTTTATAGATTTTAAAGGGAACACCTCAGGATATTTTGTGGCATAATCTGTTACAACAAGCATGTAACGATTTCCTGCTTTGCTCCTCTCAACAGGCCCTACAATATCCATTCCAAGACGCTCAAAAGGAGTGCCAATGACAGGGAGAGGTTGGAGTGGAGCTCTATGGGGGATTTTGGCAGATGTTATCTGACACTGTGGGCAACTTTTACAAAACTGAGCCACATCTTTGCTAAGACCAGGCCAGTAGAAATGATGTTTGATGCGAGCTGTGGTCTTGTGTTTACCAAGGTGGCCAGCCCACGGAATAGAATGCCCCAAGGTGAGAATGGCGTTTCTCACCTTCTGGGGAACCACCAGCTGCAGCACCGACCCCTGCTGACGATAGAGAATGTCATTTTGCAAGATGTACTCGATGTACTCCCTGTTGAGAACCTGTTCCACTCCAGGTTCCTTTTCTTTGGCCTTCTGGAAAAGAGATATTAAAGATTGATCAGATTTTTGGAGTTCAGCAATTTCAGTTGGAATAGTAAACCCTAGGGGTGACGATGTTGGCTCAGCGTCTGTTAGTGTCTGCACAGGTGAAAATTGGAATTTCTCCTGCCTTCTTTGTCTGCGGGTCTTCTGTGGCTTCACCACAGTTGGTTCAAACTCCTCATCAAAGAAAGGCAGGGCACTCAGGGTCTCAGAGTAGGTACTGACTTGCTTAGCCTGAGCTCTGGTAACGGCTACATTGCACTCCTCAGTCTGCTCAGACTCCAACAAATCAAAAAGCACAGGAAGGTCACGCCCTAACACGGCAGAGTAAGGCAAACTGCTCACAACACCCACATTCAGCAGATACATCTGGTCCTGAACTTTAATGTAGATGTCGGATCTCTTTTCTCATCTCCATGGACACAACAGATTGAAATTGTATCACTGGTACGAACAATATTAGGTGGGGCAAAATCTGAGTGAATAAGGGACCGAGAACTGCCAGAGTCAAGAAGGGCATTGAGTAGAACCCCATTCACTTCAATCTGACTCATTTTGATGGATTTGTCACTCTCCTGCTCAGGATCAACATTAGAACGGGAGGCAAAGCACATTTGTACCATTTTAGCAGAATTTCTTGGGCACATAGGTTTCGTATGGCCCTCTAATCCACAAAGATAACAAATGAGCTTCTTACCGGAGGCCTTTGGTGGTCTAGTGGTAGACTGAGGGGTCTTACTGGTGCTTGTATTTGCTGAATCCAGATGGTTTTGCTGAGGTATCTTCCAGGTGTCCCTCGATGCCTTCCATGCATTATGGCTCCATGCTTGACCCTTCTTTCTGGCAGCAACAAAAACATCAGCTAACCGAGCCGCTTCCATTGCTGAGCCAGGGTTATGTTCTCTGATCCAAACCTGAAGCTCAGGAGATAACATTCTGAGAAACTGCTACAAGATTATAGTTTCACCAATGTCATGAATAGTTTTACCCTTTGGCTGGATCCATTTCCCATAAAGCTCCTTCAGTCTCGCATATAGCTCACGAGGGCTTTCATCTGGTTGAACGTCCAGGGATCTGAATCTTTGCCTATATGTCTCAGGGTTAATATCATATTTTGACAGAATAGCTGATTTCACTTTATCATAGTCTAATGAATCATCAATGTCCATGTGAACATAGGCACCTCTAGCTTTACCAGTAAGCAAGGGTATCAAACGAAAAACCCAATCTGATTTCTGCCATCGATAAGCTGTAGCCATACGTTCAAATGTGATCAGGAAATGTTCTATATCATCAGCTTCAGTTAATCTTTCCAATTTGCCCTCTATTTGTAGGGGAAACTGAAATGCTGGTGAAATGGCTGGATTGGAATTAGTCATAACTGGTTCAGCCTGGGCCTGCTGAGCAGAGGAAGAAGGATGAATATCAGACTAATGGTTCAGAGCAAGCCTCTGCAGAATCTGATGGTGATGTTCTGACTTGGATTTCTGACTGCAGAAGTCTAAACTGATGTTGAAGGGCTTTAAATCGCTGTTCTTGTCGTGCATTTAACTCACTCTGTTTTGCATCCCGGACGTCCTGTTGTCCCATGTGAGCATGTAGCATATTGACTAGGTCAGACACAGTAGGCTCTTTTTCCACTCTCTCCACAACTTCAGTGACTCCTGATGCTCCATTTTCCTCCTCATCACAGGTTTGGTGAGCAGATCCCTTTTTCTTTTCATTCTTGCCACCACGATGCATTCTTCTTCCTCATGGGGAAAAACAGAAGAAAAAAAAAAGAAAAAGACCTGTGTCCAACACTGGTTGATCCCACTGCTGCCACCAATTGTCAGGGACCAAGCAGTAAAGCATAAAGGACACAGGTGTTTAATTCAAAAAGGGGGTTTTATTGACCCCCAAAAATATGAAAATATATTTAACAAAGCCAAAACTTAAATAGGCAGACCAATAAAAGAGGTCAACTCAATAGACTAAACTGAAGATAATAATTAACAAAACCTCAAACAAACATAAGATAAACTGACCTCCTGAAATGACACACGGGGGAACTTAAATACCGGTTTAGCTAAACCAAATGACACACACGGGGGAAAACAGAATGGCTGCCATATAAGCAACTAATACAAAACAATTAAACAAACATGAAACACCCCCCAGACAATGAAGCATGTGGTGCAATCCAATTAGGCTGTCAGTGGTACTTCAGGTCTACCAGCCCTTTGCCACACCTTTTGCCAGACAAGAGGAGAAGCCAACTCCCAGGTAACTCAAACAAAGAAAGATGTATTAATATAACATAAAACAGAACTTTGACCTTGCAAGGTTAATATGTGTGCACACCATATAAACATTGGAAGGTGTGATGGAAAAATAAATACATTTAATAAAGAAACAATATTGAACAATAGACTAGACTATTTTAAAGTAGTGACTGTAAATTAAACTAAAGTGAATCAACGGGTGGTGAGGTGTGGAGCTTACCATGTGTGGCATGCCATCACAGTGTAGGTAGCCCAATGCTTTCATCTGTGGAGGTGAAGTGGGGGCCAAATAGTCACTTTAATTGAGTTCAGTTGACTCCAGTTCACTTCAGTCAAATGAGACATTGACAGGATGTAGTTTGTATTTCCTGTTGAGACTTTTTCCCTGTAAACTGTGTATAAATGAAGCTGAAACTTACAGACAAAATGATTTGTCGTCTTCTTCATCCCAACAATTTTTCCAGCTATTTCTGCCTGCTGGTTTGTCCACCTTCATTACCTCAGTGGAGGACCAAGGAGACTGAGTATGCAGCTTTGGTCTCTGAGGACAGACAGCAACTTCTGGACAGTTCAGACGAGGAGGAGCCGGAGAGCTCCGCCACAGGTAAATGTCACATTAGAAGGGTGTCGCATGAAATCAGCAATAAACTGAAATTTAAATAAAGTTCAGCGACCAAATCCTGTAAAGACGAACCCTGTTTCATGTTTGATATATCTACTAACTGAACACGAACACATGAGTTCCTGTAAGTGTTTGAGTCCTCCATGACACCAGTTTTGTTTTTCCATAAGAATACATGAATTTTAACATTTTAAGCAATAATTTGCACAAAAAGGCAGATGTAACAAATATGATAAAGATATAAAATCATTTATATTTGAAGTTTGTCCACAGAGACTCACGTTTTCTTACAATGATGACTTTACGCTGTTGCCCAATAGACATGCCTGAAAGATCCGAGAGCGTTGCTTTGCTGTTATCTAATCAGATGATCATCAACACATGTCAGTTTCTGTTTGACATGGTGAGAGGAAACGCACTATTCTACATCTTTATTGAAATTGATAAAAGGAGGTCATCACTTAGGGGAAGATGTGAGTCGCTCAGATGGAAAACAGTGAAAAGGTATATGTCTGGATGCACGCTCAAACATCCAGGTAATAAAATCCCAGAACCTCGACTCTGTTCATGTGGACGTGGCGTTTTCAGTTAGAGGAGAATTCAGCTGATGAGAATGGGCCTGTTTCAGCATAACTCAGGGAGGACTCAGGGTCAGGAATGAAAGGTGTTTAGGACATTCCTGCAGTTGAACTAATCCACATGTATACGTTTATTCAACAGAGAAGACTGATGTAGAATTGGATTTAAAGCACAACAGTAGTTTATATTTACCTCAGCTAAGAAGGTAGAAGTAATGTTGTTAATCTGTCAGTCAGCAGGATTATAGCCCAAATTTTAAAATTGCAAATTGCATAACAAGGCTCACTTTATTATTTTATTATTTTATTTGAAGTCTAAACAACAACAGACCTCTTTGACATTGTACATATATTAATCAGCTATAACTGACCACACGATCAAACATTAGTTTCACTTGCAGAAAGTCGTCTGTGCACAGCTTCATCCTCACTCTCTTACTGCCTCCATTTAAACTATGCATGTTCCTCTCTCCCTCACTTACTGCATGGTAGTTCTTAACATGTAAATAAAAGGACATGGTTAAGGTTCAGCATTTTTCTCTCTCACCACCACTGTTGTGGAGCAGTACCAACACAGTTAGCAGAAGTTTGCAGAAAGCCATGGCCGTGATGAAGCACAGTGTAGCAGTACCTCTGCGTGGTGAGGGGGAACAAGTGCAGCTTTATATGCACTGCTGGAGAGATGACTATCATTAGTCCCGCCCTTTACATCTCAAACCACACCTAAAAAACCCTGTACATGTGTTTTTCACACACAGTGGAAAAATTGTTGAAGAGTTTGGTTGACCATTTTTGCAATGTGTCAAGGTTTTTACCTCTATTGTTTCATTATCTGCACTCCAGACCTGTTTGTGTGGCACAGTGTGCTTGAAAAGTTACCTGCTACTGCTGTGTTTAATTTCCACTTAAATTGTAATGATAGAGTTAAAGTGTAAGGCATAAAAGGTTAAACCAGATCAACTATGGGATTGCTTTCTCCTATTCCACTGAAACGATCTCATATTGATGTTATTCTAAAATTGTTCTCTGTGTTTTGCTTATGTCTAATATCTTTACTTATATTGTTAAACAGACTGTAGTGAACAGGGTTCATTAATATATTTTATATTATAATATAAAATATGCGGTGGTTGGATGTATCAGCAGGGATGATGAGACAGAGTACCCGGCTGTGGTCGACTCCTTTGTCACGTGGTGTGAGCAGAATCATCTGCAGCTCAACGTGGCAAAGACCAAGGAACTGTTCGTGGACTTCAGGAAGACCAGGAAACACTTGACCCCTGTTTCAATCCAGGGGGTCAGTGTTGACATTGTGGAGGACTATAAATACCTTGGAGTTCACATTGACAATAAACTGGACTGGGCTAAAAACACCACAGCACTTTACAGGAAGGGCCAGAGTCATCTCTATTTTTTGAGGCGACTGAGGTCCTTCAACATCTGCCGGAAAATGCTCAGGATTTTCTACAAGTCTGTTGTGGCCAGTGCGATCCTCTATGCTGTTGCATGCTGGAGGAGCAGGCTGAGGGTAGCAGATGCCAACAGACTCAATAAACTGATCCGTAAGGCCAGTAATGTTGTGGGGATGGAGCTGGACTCCCTCAAGGTGGTGTCGGAGAGGCGGATGTTGTCCAAAATAAAGACAATGTTGGATAACACCTCCCACCCACTCCATAACATGCTGGTCAGTCACAGGAGCACGTTCAGTGAGAGACTGAGAGTACCATCTCCCTGTACAACACATCCACTTAACACACTGTTTACTGCTACAGCTACACATGTTTCTTTTTCAGCTATTTATTATTATATTATTATATTTTATTATTTATACTATTCTTAGTTAGCATATTGTCTGTCTTGTTAATGTTTGTTTATAATGGAGCACTGTAACAAAAAATAATTTCCCCCAGGGATCAATAAAGTATTCTGATTCTGATTCTGAAAATAAAGTGTTTTGCAAGTATCTTTATGATGTGTTATTGAACCTATATTATATTATAGTCAGTCCTCTTTTTAGAAGTCTTTTTTTGGTTTACTGAACTGTGATTTTGTATTTGTTACGATCTCTGAAGAAGGCATTTTTTGATGTAAAGACTTTTTTACAAGATAAAAAAAAGGAGAAACATAATGATCACTTTTCCCAAGCCGATTGCAGCTTCTACCTGCTGATAGGAATAACGTTTCATCACTCATGAAGATCTGTTTGACATATTATAATAAAAATCCAACTGTGTTCTTGACATTATTTGAATTTGAGCAAACTTAATGTCTCAGGCGGATCAGGAACGTTCAGAGCTGACATTGTTTCCGCGGGGAGGTTTTAGGTTGAAGCGCCGTCTCTGGTGCTTCGTCGGTGAGGTTTGTGAAAGTTGCTGAGCTCAGGACCGTAAAAGCAGTTACAGCGCGTTCTTAGTGACAGCTTCTCACCAGTGTTGGTGGGAGCTCAGAGCCTGTTAGAATGAGAGCTGTGAGCTTTTCAGCGGTTCGACACCAACTCAGTTTCTCTTTCATTTAGCTTGGACTGGTTTGTAAACATGGAGCAGCCAGCCAGTGTCACCTCAGATCCTCTTCAGCGACTTGACGGTACCGGTGAGTGTGTCAGCGGCGGACTCGTGTAACTATCAGCATTATTGCTCCGTGAGTCCCTAACGTTTGCTTTATCCTCTCATTTATAGGTCGTTGCGTACAAATCCGCAACTGGATTGGATTTTGGTGAGTGTCCCGATATTTTCAACAGATCACCAATAAGAAAGATCCCTCTTATTTCATCTAAATACATGTTGTGTCGTATCTATAGTAAAAGACGTTGTTCGCTCGTAAGTACTTCTTATGTGAATAAAAAGAAGTGCTGACTGTGAAAGTGAAGTCCACAGCTTCGTCATCTCTCATTTCTCCCTAAACTTTAATGGGATGTAATAAGAACCTATAGATACACGTCATTGCTATGTTTATTCACACGCAGAAATGATGAAATGTTTTAGGTCTTATTTGTAGTCTTCCTCTCACCATTAATCGGATCTTCCAGCTGTGGGCCCCGCCCCTTTTATGTATTTGGGGTTAAAGCAGTTTTAGCTCCTCCAGCAAGCCTTCCTAAGACCACATACACTTCAGGAATTGCTTCAAGGTGGCACATTAAGATTGGCTATTCACTGTGTGTGCAGTCAGGTCTTTATGTGGAAAAACGACAGACTTGAGTCGGCACTGGGAAAGCAAAGATGATAATCAGGACTGAGCAGGAGAATAATCAGTAGCCTCTCTTGTACATTCGAGTCTTTGCTTCAGAACTATCACTGTATCTGAAGCACAGTGTCGTATGTCACGTCTCTTACTCACCTACTCACGGCTCAAGGTTCACGAGAGCGACGCAGATATAAATAAAGGTCTCGAGCATGTACGACAGAAAGGGAGCGAAGGGAAAATGGAGACAAAGGCAGAGGAAAGGCCAGGGACCGAGTACTCGTGCTCCGCTGCGTACTCATTGCAGAGACCTGAGTTCCGTTGTGTTTTGCATTTGCTGCATGTCTCTCCCTCGGTCTCTCTCTTTACGTTATTGCCATTCAACCATCACCTTGTAGTAAAAACAAAAAGCCACAAATAAGTCACAAAAGAAAAGTTGTCATTGAATTCTGTCACACTGATAATTCACATTAGTAAGTAAACTGAAGCACAGATGGAAAGCCCAAGGAGGCATAGCATAAATACACAAAGCTATAAGAAGATGAAAGCTAGAAAATAATGAGGAAGCAAACTGGAAGGATGGACGGGAAAAAGGTGGAAGGCAGGTTGGAAAAGGAAGACTTTGAAGAAGCTTGAAAGAACAAAGGTTAACGACATGAAAAGCACAAAGACTGTGAAAAGGTCTTTGTTGAAAAAGTTTTAATATTATTTTAAACAATGTAGCCTTAAATGAATTTAAAAACTAAACTATGAGTTTGCTAATGCAAAAGTTTTGAATGTGCACGGTAATGAGTGCACGATATTTTGGGGGGTTTTATGTTGAGAGAAATTTTGCAGCCGCTGATTAAGTTGTTATTTTTTGATGCATCTCCGTATCTCGTTTTTATCTTTCCCCATCTATACAGGCTCCTCGGTTTGTGCAACAACTTTGCTTACGTGGTGATGCTGAGCGCCGCTCATGACATTCTCGAGAAACAAGAGTCACGAAATGAAACGGCGTCTGTAAGAAAACAAATGTGTATTTAAATATGCACTGCTGAAATAAATGAAAGGAATACTTGATCACTGGATTCTGGCACAAAGTCTTCAGAGATGTTGATCTGTCCAATCAGGAAACAGAAACTGTTGTGAATGCATTTCACCTGCGCAGGTGCAAATGAAAGATGCATAAGGTGCACTGGAGGAGTAACAACAACTATTTCTATGTCACTGCTCATAGTAAGAGAAGGTACCTGCAGTCTATTCAGAGTGCACAGCTCTAACCCTGCAGCAGGACTGTCATGTGATGAGGAGCGCTGCCAGAGCTCATATACTAATCATGTTCCAGGCAGAGGATGTCTTTGGTTTCCTCTGATTCCATTTCCATCGTTACATCTTATTTTTCCACAATAAACTGCATGATGTACTTTACCAGTTCAGATTCTCAAGTTAAAAATCTCATTCACTGAGATCTGATGTGTGACTCAAGTGTTCCCTTTATTTTTTGAGCAGTGTAGTTTGGCAGTGGTCACGTTTCAAAGTCGTTCTATGTTTAGGGTTAAGTGAACTTCTCAGCTGTATATTTCTATTATTGTTTCCCAGACTTCAGCCTCGCTGCACGTGGACTTCCAAGTTGGCAACAGTAGCAACAGTAGCATCTATGACTGCAACCCTGTCTCTACTGCGGTAAATAAAGGTTCACTGCACTGATGCAGTAAAACGTTTGTTCTGGGTGTTTAGTGTCGAGACAAATGTTATAAACTTTTGACTGGTTCACAGTTTGTGCTCTCGTTTAGAAGCGGTGACTTCCTTTTAAACGTTTATTTTAAAAAAGACAAACGTCACATGATTAATGAGGTACTGAAACTAGTATAACACTTAACCAAAGAAGGATAACAGCAGGAAAGCTTCCTACACTAATAAGGCTAATGTGTACATATTAACAGAAGCATATTCAATCAGTAAATACAGTCCGATATCTGGTATAATAACAGATATACTTTAGATTGTATCTTAGTAAGTTAGGAAACATGTTCATGTTTGTAGTCAAAAGTATTTAGAGGATCATAAATATTTCAGGTTCCTGGAGGTTATGAAAAACTCATAAAATGTTATTATCATTATAGAGACATTTATGTATTATATAATTTAGTTGTCGTGGCCATTACATTATGGTGGACCAGCCAAACACCATCACTCTAGTAGCACACTCCACATAAATAATGCCTTCTGTTTGTTGGTACATTTGAAAGTGTGGAAAAGAAAAAGGTCTAACATGTGTTCTTAGTTTAATCCACAAAACCCAAAAATAAAAGCTGAGTTTTATTTCTGGTTGTTTCCCAGCTTCATTAAAACTATTGACAGATGTATGAGGCAGCAGTGGTGAGGTGTGTGGTAGGGCACGATCTGATATCCTCGTGTTGGTGTTGTTCCCAGATCATCATACTAAAGGTTGTTCCAGGATCAACATTGCAAGTGACCAATCAGAATGTTGTGATGTCATACTTTTGCGACTTCGGAAAAAACCGGCGTAAAACAAAAAACTGTACTTAAGCTGCGAGAAACCGCCTTTGTCCGCCGATCAACGGACCCTGACCCTAACCCTTTAATAAACGCTAAGCAGAATTGATATTGTCCTTGCAACATTGGAATTTCATAAATGCACGAATGGGTTGGTGCGCAAACGAATAACGTCACAATAATGTGATTGGTCAATTGCAATGTTGAACCTGGAACAACATTTTCATGATGGTCTGGGAACAACACCAACACGACGATATCAGATCATCCGTGTGGTAGGAGTGACGGACAGGTTTAAGCTGGGGGTGGCATCCGCAAAATTTACTGTGAGCCCCTTCTTGATTGTGATGTTCAGGCAGGAGTCTCTGTGGACGATGATGTTCGCAGAGGACGTTATGATCTGTAGTGAGAGCAGGTGGAACAGAGTGTGGACAGGTGGAGCTAAGCGTGGGAGAGATGAGGACTGAACATCAGTCAGAGAGAGAAGGTGAACATGCAAGCAGTAGAAATGGAGAAGGTCGATAAGTTTAAATACCTCTAATCAGTCATCCAAAGTAATGTGCAGGGCACAACAGAGAGGAGTGGAGATGATTGTAAAGGGTGGTTTGTGACAGAAGAATAAGAGGAGGAGGTAGGAAGGTAGTAAAAGCTGTGATGATGTATGGTGTGATAACAGTGCCACCGGCAAAAGGTAGAGCTGAAGCTTTTCATTAGGAGTGACCAGGATGGGCATGATTAGAAATGAGTATATCAGAGCGTTTGAATGTGTGCAGAGGACAGAAACTGAAAATGCAGGACAAAAGATGTTAGATATGGAGCAGCCAGGCAGGGGGACAAGAGGAGGACCTCAGAGGAGATTGATGGATGATAGTGAAGGAGGGCATAAGGATGGATGGTGTGGCAGAAACTAAAAGCTGTGTCATTTGTGTCCACAGATGTTCAGTTGTTACATTTTTCTTGGCAGGCTGTGCTGTTAGCTGACATCCTACCAACACTCTTCATCAAACTCTTTGCTCCCTTTGTGATCCACACAATGCCTTATGGGTAATTATTACTTTGATTGCTGTTCTTTGTTTCCACTTGCTGTGTTTTTACAGTAACTAACAATCATCACTCACATTATTGGTACGAGCTGATTTCACTGCACTGATAATAAAAAAATAGTTGTTTCTTTGACAAACTTGCAAAACAAAAACTGTGGCGTCCTTCCTGTTTTACAGTAGTGTGTTTGTATCAGGTGTCAGGATTTTAGCCCCGCTGGCAACATGAGGTTTGAGTTTGGTTTAAAAAAGAGAAAGAAGAAGAAAACAACAAGAACTTTGTTTTATTTGCATATTATTTCCACTCAATCCCACCTTTGGCGCTCTTTTTGTACTGCTGCTAAGCTGCTGTGATGTCTTTTGGCAATAATGATCTCCATTTGTTTTCGTCTGGCTTTAATGTTTTCATGTATATAAGATGTTAAATTTATGAATGAGAGCTTAGCAGTGACCAAACATATGAAATTGGAGCAATAAACAAACCTACTTGGTTAATGGCTGTGCCTGGTTTCTGACTAATCAGAGCTGAAAAAGAAAAGAAAACTTGGACTTTATATGTTTTGTGTGTGATATAGTCAGGAAGTCAGTTGTTAACAGACGAGTTCTTCTTGCTGTCTGCATAAAAACATCGCTGTCATGGTGCTTTCCAGCTTTCCTGGTTAATTCCTGTTCTTTTTTCCCAGCGTTCGAGTGTTGTTCTGTGCCATCATGGCAGCAACGAGTTTCCTCCTGGTGTCCTTCTCCTCAGCTGTGTGGATGAGTATTCTCGGTAAAGCAATCTGTTAATTCAGATCAGATCTTTTATCATTAAGGGTGTCTGATATGGCTCTGATGAGCTTTTAGAAGGTGGATTAGATAAAACGTTGAGTTATTTGCTTCGGTTTAATTTCTTCTTATCTACTGTGAGCTTCTGCGGTTGTTCCACAGAAGCTTGATAGAGCTTTACTGCTGCTATAAATAATCATTTATCGTACCAGTTCACGCTTCTGTCAAATACACTCCTCCAGACACCAAACGTACCAGAACTAAACTAAATGCTGCCACTTTTAAAGCAGTAGTGATACTGGCACCACAGATCTACTGGAAGAGCTGGATACCAGATACAAAGATGGTCCCTGCTTGCTAGAAATGTCCTGATAAGCTGTAAAGGGCTTGTGCAGCAATTGTTTACTGCAGCTAACAGTAATGTCTGAAATAGCGTTGTCTATTAAAAAAAAATAGACAACGCTATTTCAGACATTACTGTTAGAATCAAGCAGACCTCTATGTGAGTGAAGTCAGTCAGTAAAGAGCAACTAAATTTGATTCAGTTCACCAGTAACTAAAATGTAACCATTGTGACTGCCCACAAAGGGCCTGTAAATGAGCTCTTTTTACTGAAGTTTGTCCTTCAAACAAAAGAATAAATTCTTCCTCTTTGCTCACTCTGATCACGTTCTGTCGCTGTGTTTGCAGGAGTGATCTTTGCCAGTATCAGCTCAGGACTGGGAGAGTTGTCCTTCCTCTCTCTAACAGTGTTTTTCAGCAGGTAAACAATCTTCACTCTTATTAAAGATTCAAACAGAGCTTGTCCAGATGACAGAACTTGGGTCGATGCCCAAAGTGTAGGGTAAAGTTTGTGAACAAGGCAGAGTTTACACAGCGCAATTCTTTGAATTCCTGCATAAAGACAACATTTTATTTGTATTTTATTTGCTGTGTGGAATCTCGTTTCTGCCAGGACTGAAGTAAGAATAGCTTGACACCAGAATCATTCAATGGAAATTACTTTGTTACACTTGCTTAGTAAAAATTGTGAAAAGATAAAAATTATAAATAAAATAATAATTCATTAAGTCGATATAACAAAGTCCAAGTGAATTAACTGCTATGGAAAAAGAAAAATTAAAAAAACAAAAAAACAAAACTAACCCTATGTGTCAGAATTAAATGAACAATACCAAGATTACAGTATTAATGGAGGTTTGCAGAAAGTAATTTTACAGTAGTTTAAATGTAAGTTGGGAGTAAGGAGATTTGGTTGTTTTATAAAAACAAAAGTTTAGAGGGGTTGGGATTGTTGACAGTTCTAACTAAAATAACTAAAAACTGAAATAAAATACAGACAGTGTTGGGAAGGTTACTTTTAAAATGTATTCCATTACAGATTACAGAATACATGCCCCAAAATGTATTCTGTAACGTATTCCGTTACATTACTCAATGAGAGTAACATATTCTGAATACTTTGGATTACTTAATATATTATCATGCTGTTTACAACTACATGAATGTACTATTGCTGTGATTTATTACTGTTACTGAAGGTCCGCGGCTCCGAACCGTAGTAAAGGGACCTCTGGCTAATACGGGTTCGTGTCGGGCTCGTAGCCGAAAACTAGCTTTACTTTGTTGTCTGGGTCAACTTTGCTAGCTAGAGACAGAGAGAGGCGTTGAAAGGCTGCTCCAACAGAACTTATTGTTTCGGAGGAAAACACGAACACGGTGTACAGTCGAGTCTTAATAGCTTACTTACAACTGGGCTCGTCAGGCTCTCTTCTTGGCTGCAGTGGTTATTATTATATTTACATGCTTCCAGCTCCCGTTTTTGCTCGATGACAGCTCGTACTTTTCCTTTTTCTCCCTCTTCGTGCTCACAGACACATAACGAGTATGGCAGTCCATTCTCCCTGCAGCACGGACTACACTGCCCATGATGCTACATTCTGCATTCTGCCTATTAGCTTAGCACAACAACAACAACAACAAAAAAGCGCTCTCTCACCCAGGAAACACGCAGAGCGAGAGCGTCACCCTGTAACCATGGCAACCGTAACGCTGCCGCCTGAAACTACAGAACGTAGCTGTCAAACAAAACCCAAACAGTCCTGACCCGCCACAATATGAAGCAGGAAAGTACCGCTGTGTAATCCATTTATTTCAACAAAGTAACTGTATTCTAAATACCACCTTTTTAAACGGTAACTGTAACGGAATACAGTTACTCATATTTTGTATTTTAAATACGTAACGGCGGTACATGTATTCCGTTACTCCCCAACACTGAATACAGATGATAACAAGAAAAGCAAAGTGAGTTTATTTTTCATACATTTTACACAAATTTCCTTTCATCATTTTCTCCCTGATGTCACCCATTTGTTTCTGGAGCATCATAGTGTTTTATGGAGCCAGACTCAAGCACAGGTTGGAGTGCTGTCTCCATAAGCTGTGCACACAGACACACCTGCTCATTAATAAGTTACACACTAATAAAAACACCACCAGAATTCCCAGACTTCTTGGACAGTCTGCACCACAGAGTTATATGATCTTGGTAAAAATGGTAAATGGCCTGTATTTGTATAGCGCTTTACACTACATTCAGTCATCCGCCCATTCACACACACATTCACACACTGGTGATGGCAGCTACATTGTAGCCACAGCTGCCCTGGGGCGCACTGATTGCCTCTGTAAGATAATTCCTTCTTCAAAAGACATCAGCAGCATAAATCAGCTGGCATCAGTGACCAGTTGTGCTGACGCCTAGCAGAGAACAGATGGACTGCTACAGGTTTACAAAAAAAAAGTTATGAAGGAGTTATCAATCTGATATTCTTGATATCAGACATTTTCCACTGAGTTACGTAGTTTGGGTGTTTGACTTTAAATGTCAGTTTCCACGACGACAGAGCTTTTTAACAGTAACTCCAAGTTTCCTGCTTACAGCTTAGACTCACAGCAGATAAAGTCCCGGTCACAAATGAGTTTAAGAAGCTGTGAATGGTCTTCCAACCATGTTTTTATTTTTACTCTGGAACATTAACGGTGGTTTTCTGTCTGCTCCAGGAGTGTACTGGAAGGCTGGGGCTCAGGCACTGGTGCTGCTGGTCTTATTGGAGCCCTCCTTTACTCAGGGCTCATCCAAGCTGGCCTTTCACCACGGGTTACACTGCTTATCATGCTGGTCGTCCCAGTCACTATGGTGGGAAGGTAAGTGTGCAGGGACAAGGATTCTCTGTATTTTTGTGTTGTGACTCACTCAGATAGTTAGTTTGTTCTTTGTGGACATATTATCTTATTTTGTTTTTAGCATTTTAGGATGGGGGTTGCTTAAAGTGAATCAGTGGCACCAAACTTGGCAGGCGATTCAGACATTCTTTAACTATGGTCTTGTGGTTTAGCATGTACACCATGTGTGCAGCTAATATGTCAGTGTTGATGGATGCTAATGACATCCTCATGAGCTGAGAGTTTTGTGCTGTGACCTTTAGTGCTGTGGGAAATATGGCTACTTTTTTTGGATCACTTGTGAGTGTTGTTGGCCAGGTGATGGCAATAACACCGAGGGGTGCTGAGCCACCCTTGATGTGATCATTGTGTGACCATAGCTCTCCATTTTGTGGTTGGTCACTAGTGTGCTTGCTTTACTGAACCTTGTGGATTAAAGTAACTTGTGGTGTAAGGCCATTTGAATGTGACCATTTGTCTGGTGGAAACAACAGATCACTTGATTGTGGTTATTTGTTGCTAGTTTTGGTTTTGTGTTGTAGCAGGTCAAGTAATCATTTTGAGTTTGTGACTGTTGTGCTCCTTTGTGTTGGTGTTGTGTTCAGGTTTGTGGTTCAAGGACCTGAAGGCTTCAGAGGGGCTTTTAATAAATGTAGGGGTCCTAGAGGAACCCTTTGAGGGAGGAGGTGTTACGTCCCTCTGCAGCCCCCTAATCTCCTCAGTGTGTTCACCTAGTCAGGTGCTGATAAAGGCATACCTGAGGCAGGCTTTCAGGAAGCCTCACTAGCCGTGCCTGGGTGCTACCAGCCATTTTAGCCAACCTGCTGTGCATTTTAGGATTAAAACCTCTTCTCACCCACAGTCTGGTATTCATCTCCTTTTTTGAGCCGGGTCGTAACAGAGACTTAACAAGGGTCCAATTTTGAATTAAGCTGCTGTAGGTCTAAGGTGTAGGTAGCCCAATGCTTTCATCTGTGGAGGTGAAGTGGTGGCCAAAGAGTCACTTTAATTGAGTTCAGTTGACTCCAGTTCACTTCAGTCAAATGAGACATTGACAGGATGTAGTTTGTATTTCCTGTTGAGACTTTTTCCCTGTAAACTGTGTATAAATGAAGCTGAAACTTACAGACATAATGATTTGTCGTCTTCTTCATCCCAACAATTTTACCAGCTATGTCTTCCTGCTGGTTTGTCCACCTTCATTACCTCAGTGGAGACTGGAGACTGAGTATGAGACTGAGTATGCAGCTTTGGTCTCTGAGGACAGACAGCAACTTCTGGACAGTTCAGACGAGGAGGAGCCCGAGAGCTCCACCACAGGTAAATGTCACATTAGAAGGGTGTCGCATGAAATCAGCAATAAACTGAAATTTAAATAAAGTTCAGCGACCAAATCCTGTAAAGACGAACCCTGTTTCATGTTTGATACATCTACTAACTGAACACGAACACATGAGTTCCTGTAAGTGTTTGAGTCCTCCATCACACCAGTTTTGTTTTTCCCTAAGAATACATGAATTTTAACATTTTAAGCAATAATTTGCACAAAAAGGCAGATGTAACAAATATGATAAAGATATAAAATCATTTATATTTGAAGTTTGTCCACAGAGACTCACGTTTTCTTACAATGATGACTTTACACTGTTGCCCAATAGACACGCCTGAAAGATCCGAGAGCGTTGCTTTGCTGTTATCTAATCAGATGATCATCAACACGTGTCAGTTTCTGTTTGACATGGTGAGAGGAAACGCACTATTCTACATCTTTATTGAAATTGATAAAAGGAGGTCACTTAGGGGAAGATGTGAGTCGCTCAGATGAAAAACAGTGAAAAGGTATATGTCTGGATGCACTCTCAAACATCCAGGTAATAAAATCCCAGAACCTCGACTCTGTTCATGTGGACGTGGCGTTTTCAGTTAGAGGAGCATTCAGCTGATGAGAATGGGCCTGTTTCAGCATAACTCAGGGAGGACTCAGGGTCAGGAATGAAAGGTGTTTAGGACATTCCTGCAGTTGAACTAATCCACATGTATACGTTTATTCAACAGAGAAGACTGATGTAGAATTGGATTTAAAGCACAACAGTAGTTTATATTTACCTCAGCTAAGAAGGTAGAAGTAATGTTATTAATCTGTCAGTCAGCAGGATTATAGCCCAAATTTTAAAATCGCAAAACGGGGCTAATTTTATATTTTTATTGTTTAAAGTATAAACAACAGACTTCTTAAAAGTTCTCTTCCTTTTTTGAATGGATGGAGGTGTGCTGGTAGTCCATAGGAGCTATGAGTTTGGCAGGTGTGTTGTGGATGCCTATTGTCACTAAGTGCAGAGCCAATAATGTGGGCTACGGTGGATTATGTTTGGCCTTCTGTTGGTTCTTTAGCTCAGCCTCTGTTTCACAGAAGAGTCATAAGAGACTCTGGTGAAGTGGGGAAGTGAAACTTCCTCAAAACTGTCTGCTGCAGTATTGTTCGTGTTTTTCTCGTGTGCTTTTTTGGTCTTTGATTTTTCTTGATGCCTCTGTCTTCAAGGTGAACATGCTGTTTCCTTTTTAACCAATCAGCATTTGACCTACACAAAGGCTGTATCCCAATTCAGGGTCTGCAGCCTTAACGGTCCACAAGGGCCACGTACTCAAAGACCGCTAAGGCCGGAAGTGCGAGGCTTGTGAAATGGGATGGTCTAGCCTCCGTGGCGCTGCCCAGGTTGCCTAGCAACCATGACACTAACAGCTGGAAACGTTTCATACAGCTTTGTTTGACAGAAATGAAGGAGAAAATCTTTTGTTTATTTGTTTGTTTGTTTCTACATGAGCTGTGATTTAATAAGTATCTGAGGCTGAGACCACAGGACTGTGAAATCATGATTGTTGGGCTTCACTTCTGTACTGAACAGTCATTTAAGATTAGCTAGTAAATAACAATTAGCTGATGTTGTTCATGAGACTACAGTCATCTCACTTTGGTAATGTAAATATAATATGGCCAATATTAAAGTCATTATTTCAATCATTATTAGTTAAGCAGTGAAAGAATTCTGTTTCAAATACTGAGCTTCAGTAAAGATTCAAGCTGCATTTATTTATATTTCCTGTCACCTTAAATCTTCACTCAAAGACAGGTTTCTTTGACACTGTATATATAACTGTGTTATATATAAGAGACAAATATTGTTCTTTTAACATGTTGGTATTACTAAATTTTCTCAGTGTTTACTTTAACCTCCTAGGACCTGGCGTCCACATGTGTGGAAATCACATTTTGGGTTATTTAGACCAAAATACTAAATTTTGCTCTACATGGGCCTGATATCCGCTTATGAGGACCTTATACTGCTACTGTTCTATCAACATTTTAAACAAATATCCTCATATGTGGCTCTTATATTTCTTAAAAACAAAAATAAGATAAAAAAAAAAAATCTGGTAATTCTTTGTTTTTCATTCATCGGGCCTCAATACGCCCAAATATCAAAGAGAAATTAAAAATGCATGTCATGGAAGAGTTCTCTGTAGGATTAAGGCTGACTATTGAACGGCGTATATTTTAAATTAAAGGCTTTAAAACCAAGTTAGTACAAACGTCACTAATGTCACATAACTTTGCCGACATGTGGCCAACAGTAATGTTTTAACGTTCATCATTATTAAACATTTGCACATAAATAAGTGACATAATATTCAGTACTTACTTACTTTTTTTTCTGGCAAAATTATCCACACCCACCGCCGCGCTATGCATTCTGGGATATGTTGGGCCAAAAAGTCTACACCGCCACATCCTTAAAATTCAGGGAAATGAAGGACGCATTTGAGGGCCGCATTTTGAGCAGCCTTTGAATTGGGACAGCCTTCGTCGCGTCGCTGTGACGTAATCGGCCTTAAAGCGGTCTTTAAGGCTGCAGACCCTGAATTGGGACACAGCCACAGTGTGACTGCATTGGCAGAGGTGTAGCGCACATGTGCATGCAGGTTACCTGAGTTTTTGCATCTATCACATGACACATCTGCAGTGGCATCAAACATTAGTTTCACTTGCAGAAAGTCGTCTGTGCACAGCTTCATCCTCACTCTCACTGCCTCCATTTAAACTATGCATGTTCCTCTCTTCCTCACTTACTGTATGGTGGTTCTTAACAAGTAAACAAAAAACGTTTGTTTTCATAATATTTCAGAATAAGAGCCCAGTTAAGAAATTAAGTGTTTCTATCCAATGAATATAATGGATAGAAACACTTAATTTCTTAACTGGGCTCTTATTCTGAAATATTATGAAAACAAATGTTTTTTATTTACTTGTTTTAATTTGAAACGGTTACAGGAAAACCTGAGGTCAAGTCAAGTGGCTTTATTGTCATTTCAACCATGTTCAGTGCTACAGTACACAGTGAAGCGAGACAGCGTTCCTCCAGGATCATGGTGCAATGACATTTATGCCATGACATATAAAAGACAATCAACACAGGACTACATGAAGTGCAAGTGTGCAAAAACTGCAAAAAACATTGCAGCACCAGACAGAACAGAACGATACAGACACAACAGTGCAACAGAAATGTGCATCAATGACAGTTGGTTGTGCATGTTTGTGTAAGTGTGTGTCAGTCCAGTCACTGAGTGGTCAGTAGTCTGACGTTTGGGGGAAGAAACTGTCGCGGTCTGGCAGTGAGGGCCTGAATGCTCCGGTACGTCTGTGCCAAATTGTCGCCGGAGTAAAATACGAGCGCTCACAGGCTCTGCAGTAGCTGTCTCAGTTTCTGACCACCCTTTGGAACACAAATTTGCGTGCTAAGCTAAACGGATCACATGTTCCTCTCTGTTCTTACTCATGTGACTGATACTGATACTCAGTGTATTGGCAGTTGCTTCCTATTGCTGCTCAACAGTTTGTATAGTTGTTACCTTACAGTGGCCTCAGTGAGAGGCTGCTATGTGCATACGTATCATTTAGTACCCAGAAATGAAATGTTTCAATGATTTGTAATTTCTGACCACGTTATCACAGCTTTCTTTTTGCAAACTGAGGAGTGTTTGTTAACACTTAACAAAGACAGAGGACATGAGGCTGCTGACTTCATCTCCTGCTGTGGAACTTCACAGTTTATGTGAATGAATTGTCGTTTTAAAGTTCTGCTTGTTGGGAAATAATGTTCTCTTCCTCTTGAATGTAACAGAAGACCAACCCACTGGGCCTCTCAGTTTCAGAGAGAGACTGTTTGTTATCAGAGTAAGTACACCGTTTACTTGTTTGATCTGAAACTGTTCAGCCAAACTGTTACTGAACTTGATTTCTGTGAGCAGGGCTTGTGGAGGTTTGTGCTTCCACTGGGAGTGGTCTACTTAACCGAGTATTTCATCAACCAGGGTTTGGTGAGTCCTCTGGTGCCCTCTAGCAGCACACTCAGCTCACTGCATGCTGTTAGTGAAACTTGCCTCTGATTTTGTGTGATGTTGTGAGAATATTGAACCAGGAATATTTTCCCTCTCTGTAAGATGGAACTCCTGTTCTTCCACAATATTTTCCTGACCCATGCAGCTCAGTATCGCTGGTCAGTGATCCGTTACAGAGAATATTCAGTATGAATGACTTCATGCAGATTGTTTGGGGTGTGCAGCTCTACTTGTCTCTTGTTTGCATCCTCAGGTATCAGACTCTGTACCAGCTTGGTGTACTGCTCTCTCGATCCTCTCTGCGCTGGGTGAAGATCAGGAAAGTGTGGATTCTCAGTGTTCTGCAGGTGAGAAATGAGAATAAAATACAAATCAGCACCAGAAGGATGTCTGCTCTCTTTTTTTGACAAGTTAGAGGAGCTTAACCTGCAACTTTATTCTGACTGGCTCCTCACTACAAACAATAGATGTGAACATCAGTATTTGTGGCTGCTGTGCACAAAGTGTGTACACACAAATATCTGTGTAAGTAGTGCATATAAAATGTTGTGCACAAATCCATAATTGGTCCATTAGGCAGTAGGTGAAGCTGCATTGGTGCATAGAAGTGTTAGGAGCAGCCAATAACAAAACGGTGCAGCAGCTGTCCTCAAAGAATTACAACCACACAATGATCCTCATCTAGGATCATACTATATACACAGTGACCCCGCCCCACTTCCAGGTGAAACAGAGAAAGTGCTGATGATGTTGTATAAGAGAGAAGCCTGCACCTCTAAGGCAAGAAATAAGGAGAAAATCTGACTGTAGAAAAAGAAAGAGAAAGGAGAGGTGTGGCTTTGCAGAGTCTCTCAACAACTGTTTACGTCAAAGTGACACTCAGGCTGAAATAATAGGAGAGCTGAATAAATGATTTTTTCCATTACATCATCAAACATTGCATAGTTTATGGTTTGTTTTCAGGTGACTGAATAATTTGTGTTGCTTTGTGATGCAGATAACTATAGTGCATGCATATGGGGTTGTTAAATGTGTGTGAATGTATACTTTACAGACACTGCTGTGTTTCTCAGAGCTGCTTCTCTCTCCTCCCCACAGACGCTGAACGCTGTGTTTCTTCTGTTAGCTGTACGTTACCTGTTCCTGCCCACTGTTTGGTTGGTGTTCGCTTTTATCCTCTATGAGGGTCTGCTGGGTGGAGCAGCATATGTCAACACCTTCCACTTCATCAGCAAGGAGGTAAAGGACAGCTTCAGAGAACCATTCATATATTTCTGTTCTTCGACCTCTGTGCAAAGCTGCATTTCATTTTTAATCCATTCACAGAAACATACACACTCTGCAAATGTCACAATGATTATTTTAGGAGATTCAGGAGATCAGTACAGAAGCAGCTGTGCACTGTTGAGCTGTTTTTACTCCACAGTAAGCATGCATCCACCTCAGAGTGTCTTCTCTTTTCTCCTACAGACTGAAGACAGACACAGGGAGTTCTCCATGGCTGCTGCCAGCGTTGGAGACAGCCTGGGCATAACTGTGGCTGGACTCATATCTCTTCCTGTCCACACTTACTTCTGTTCATTATAACCAAGCCCACACACTGACCAGCACGATGAGTAAGCAAAACGTGGGTGTGTTCGATTTTTAAATCCGAACTGGGTTAGAGACAAAAAGCAGACATTACATAAAAATGTCAATATAAAGTCTTTGACTCCACATCCTGTACTTGCTGCATATTTATAGATAACAGCAAGTGAACTATATAGAAAGTCCAGAGTCCAAAAAAGTGTTTTTTACCTTCAGCCAGAGATCAAATAATATCAATAACATCCTACCTACGATCACAGAAGGTAAACCTGAAACACAGATCAGAGAAACCGATAGGCCAGAAAATATTCATGTGTTGTTTTGTTCATGAAAAACCTTCCAGTCGTTCACAGAACAAAAGCTTTCAATGTGAAACAAGAGCGGGATATATTTCAATTTGACATAATGAATAAAAGAAATATAAATGCAATACATTTGAAAGTCACAGAAGATGAGATGTCATTTCAGTAAGTTTACTGTGTTTTAATTGTGGCAACTAATGAGTCATCTTTAAGTATAAAGTATCTCTGAGCTGCGACCAGGCAGCCAGTTTTGTGTAGGAAATCCCTCCACGCCAACCTTCAACGCTAAGATTTACCTTAAAATCTAAACTGTTATTTTACTGACCTTCATTTTAACATTAACTCCTCAAACTGAACTCTGGGCTCAGAAACAGTGCTATGAATGACTACTCAGCTAGGATGTGCCATTACTATTTTAAAAGTCAGAGAGCTCAGTCATTGAATGCTGCAATTATATTTTTGGGAGGTGAAATTATAAAACTATTGCTTTCAGGGGGCAAGGATAGCTCAGTAGGTAGAGTGGTTGCCCCATGATCAGAAGGTCGGGGGTTTGAATCCACTGAACAGCTACCCTGAGTAAGGTACTGCTCCCTGGGCACTAGATTGGTGGCTGCCCACTGCTTCACTGAGTGAATGGGTTAAATGAGAGGAATTTCCCCACGGTGATCAATAAAGTATACATTATTATTATTATTTGAAGAAACTGTGAGTAAATATAATGCTGAAGCCTGAGGGCTCTCACTAAGTGGCTTCTATAATAAGTAGTTCTATAGTTAAGAGTTTAATTCATGTTAATAAATAGCAGAGATTACTTTCATATTTCAGTTGTAGTCAAACGTTTGCAAACACTCATCGTAGAAATGAATCTGAAATTTGGGATTTTCATTATTTTTTTGACATGACTATAGGTGACTTCAATCTTACTGAAAGATTGTGGACTATGCTTAAAATCCAGGTTGGTACCAGGAAACCAAGAGAAGAATAATGGTCAAATATAACATCAGAATTAGGCCTGATTGAGGTGGAAATTTTTCCTAAATAAATTCAACCATGTGCATCCAATTCTCATTTTTAAAGTCTTTTTTTTTTTGCAGATGCTGTAAAATCATTCCTCTCTGGGAAGAAGAAGAAAAAAGTCCAAAATTACCATGACATTCATGTCCATGATGAGTGTATGTAACAAAGCGAGCAAAAATGCCTTCTATTATAGGTTTTAATACCAGGAGAGCATTCGGAGCTTTAAAATGCCACTTGTTTCAGATTTGTACAAAAACAATGTCACACACAGATTTGTTTTTGTGATGTTTATCGTGTGCAACTTGACATCATTTTTGCTTAGCTGTGGCTTTTCTAATTCTAATGAAAGACTGCTTGTTAAACTGTGGCACAGTTAGTCACTGCAGGTGGAGCACAGAACACCTGGGAATGGCTGAGATGTGAAACAAAGTTGATTTTAATATTTTTGTTGTAAAATAAAGAAAATAGAGGTTGCTCATGCCGTCATGCTGACGTGTATTTTACTAAAATTCTTGGAAGCACTTTTGTTATTTTTTTTATAACATTATGGGCTGTTGAATTTGTTTTCTTTTCTTTTCTTGCAGTTTATGTCCTTAAATACTTGATCCATGTGTCCTGTTTTCTCCTGAACACTCAAACGCAGACCAACAGTCCTACTGACATTCTAATGACCACATAAAGCTAATGCTAATGCTAACTGGAAGAACCTTGTTACAACATAATATAACATATTGTTTTTTAATCTTTTGCTTGCTTCAAATCAAATTTTACAGGAAATCAGAAAAGAGGTTCGCTTTGACTTTGTTAGCCTGCCAGTTAGCTACAAACATGTGGTTGTCCTTTCTTGTGCAGAGACATGACATTTCTAATTGTACCGATTTTTTTCTTTGATATAAAGTGTATGTGTCATAAACTGGAATGTGTCGTGCTTTATTACTTATAGTGATGTTAGATAACATAGGTTGGTGTTTAACTGGGGTGTTTCGTGAACCATTTATTAACCTAATATTTAATTCAAAATTGTTTAGGGAAAAAAAGTAAGGTTGCTATAGTCAGCAATCTGCAGTATTTTCTCTGCTGTCCACTTTGTGCCTAATATATCAGACAAATGTTTGTAGAGTGGAGAATTTATACTGTGGTATCCCAAATCATTTTCTAAGCCAAAATGAATTAAAATGTATAAATATAGGTTACTGTTCCATAACACACATTTTTCTTGTTAAACTTCTACTTGAACTACATTACATTTTATAGTGGAGCACAGAACATTACACAAAAACTTTAATTCTTTATAATTAAATTAAAAGGGTATATTCTACCTTCATTACAAGTCAAATATTTCAGTAGTTCAATATTTTTCTTGATTTTAATGATAATGGTTTATAGCTGGTGGTAATCAGAAATCCTGAATCAAAATATTAGAATATCTCTTTTCCAGTTTCAGCCAGCAGCAAGAGGGGATCGGACAGCCAAGGCCTGCCTTTGACCTCGGCTCAGTCCACCCTGAACCTGCTTGCTTATTGTGGGGCAATAGGGTGGCTCGAAATTAAATACTGTATTTCTGACTTTATTTCGTGTCCTTAAACTTGATCAAAATTGTAAGAAAGGGTTTTGAAATACTTTTCATACAATAAATATCGAGTTTATTTTTTTTTTTAAATCAATCACTTAAAAAAAGAAAACAAAAGTAAACTTTTTTATGATATTCAGTATTTGGGATGGACTTTTAAGCGATCTGTAAATTACCACTACAGTGAATGTCGGGTTGGGTAGAATGAGTAGTGCGCTTCCTATACCGGAAGTTACAGCCGACCTGCAAGTGTTCACGAGCACGGCAGGCGTAAACCGGCAAAGACGAGACCGGGGGAAGAAGAGGGGCCAGTGAGTGAGCCGACGCTCCATGGACTGAAATATATGAACGTAGGTTCTTTAACATTTCCTTTGCTCGCTGTTTTTGGTTATTTGAGTAGAGTCGTTTTTAAATTCTGTTATTCGCATTAGCTAGTTTACTGGCGACATTAGCAGTAACCAGCGTTGACGCCGAAAACCAAGTAAGTTAGCCCAGGTCGGCATCGATTAGCCCGCTAACATGCAACATTTCAACTACGCTTAACACGTTGCTTTTATTTTGTTTTTTTTCTGGCACATAGATTATCTGTAGTTTGTTGGTATCGACTGTCAGACATTTTTGTGAAGCATCTGTTCAAATTCCCAAACAAAATGGTTGGCTAAGTTATCAAAGAATCAGTTGTTCGCTGACGTCGTTAGCTGTGATGTAAGCTAGCGTGCTAATATTAGCTTACTGCTACGCCCCGAGGCCTTACATTCCCTAACGAATAACATCAGTTTTCTGTGGGAGACTACTTTTATGTTAGGTGTGAACAAACTAGTCGTATGACTTTCACAGTGGTGTGTTAAATTGGCGTTTAGTTAGGAATTTCTATGTACGACCGGGTCTTATTTATCATACAGCAGACATTACCTAAACTGGATTATCCGCCTACCAGGTTGTTATTGCGATGTTTAGCTCGGAATTACTTCGGTTGAATAACCTCATTTATGTTTTTTGTCTGCAGTTCGTCACTCCGAGCATCGTCGTAGCAATACCCTGACGTTTAAGAGCTGAAGCCCCCCGGCTGCTTTCGAGGAAGTTATTGTTTTGGCTGTTCGCTCTCGGAGCCACATATTTAAGCGAGCCCAGTGTGCGAGAAGAGGAGTGTGTGCCTGGTGTGTGAGCAGCTCTCCCTATGTGTGTGACAATGGGGGACATCAGTGACCTGGACCGACAGATAGAGCAGCTCAGACGCTGTGAGCTCATCAAGGAAAATGAAGTCAAAGCACTGTGTGCCAAAGCTAGGTAAGCATCAGTGTGCTTGGACCAACAGTACTTTTATTTAATCAATTATACACTCTGGATTCAAGGCAGAAAACTGTTTAGCTGTTGTCTTATTTCTGATTACTTAAAGAACGGGAAGGAAAATCTTCAGGATTGCGAATTAAAACGTACTTTAAGAGGGGTGAAATTTAGTAGAGCTTAAATATATTTATATGTAATGTTCAAAAGTAATGGGGCAGCCTTTTTGTCTTAACTATATGCTGACCAATGGCTGTTTCTGCAATGGGGTCACTACATGGGTGAGCTCCGCATGTTTGATTTGGCACAGTTTTACAGATGCCAAAAAAATGATTAACTAGACTAGCCAGACTTGCATCAGACGCTGACCAGTTACAGCTGAGAATTTTAAAGAAAATATATTTATCTATTAACGATATATAACAGGAATAGTTTACGAGTTGTTAAAACTTAAACCCTCTGCTGACTGTTAAATGTCTATGCACTGTGCATATAAACATGCTACTGGGTATGTTGGGTAGACCTTGATCATGCAGTTTATATACACAAATGCACAGTAAACAAAAGAATATTTTTTATTTAAAGTTAATATTTTAATCAATCACCATATAAATGTTACGAATCCCACTGTCGCCAAGTGCTTGCTCATAGAGGCCCATTTGATTGTTTTCTCTGGGGATCTGACAGGATCTTTACTGTATAAAGCACTTTGAGGCCAGTGTTGTTGCTATACAAATAGAATTGAATTGAATTTTAGGACTAGGTTGTTTATAGACTAAATTTAATCAAGATGGAAGCTCTTGGAGGAGTCCAGGAAAAAAAAATATATACGCAAAGGTAGGTTACGATCATTATAGGTTAAGGCAAGACCAATCACAGGCCTATTGTGAACTGGGATAAGTCTACTGGATGCAAACTGCCATACAGACTCATTAAATGGAGCCTTATCCTGACTGACCTTTGTTAGCCAATCAGCTGCTCTTGGATATTGTTAAATAATCAAGTAACTCAGATAAGGATGATGGAGAAACAATTTAAGCAATCTGATCTTAATTTGAAATGATTACTGTGGTTGGTGGAAGAGTGTAGGTGGGCCCCCCCCCAGGTTCTGTCACTGGGTTTCAAAAAGTCGATCTGTTTAGTTTGGATATTTTTCAAGTTGCAGTTACATCAGCAGCTGTGTTTCTGGAGTCACAACAGGAAACGGTAGATGTGGCCACTAGGGGGTGCTTGTCTGTAACTCAAGGATTGTTTTATGTCTGCTGTTAGTCTGGTGCTGTATTGTTGTGCATTATTTGTTTATTAATAAATACACATGTATTTTTATTCCTTTAGAGAGATTTTGGTTGAAGAAAGCAATGTCCAGAGAGTAGATTCTCCTGTTACGGTAAGTAACATCTACTCACTGTTGTCTCCGAATTTGCCTGGATGTCAGATAAATGTGGTAATAATGTTTCTCCTGTTATTTCTTACAGGTTTGTGGAGATATACACGGTCAGTTCTATGACTTGAAAGAACTTTTTAGAGTAAGTTTTTTCTTTTTCTATTTGTTTTTAAATTCTCTTTTGCTTCTGATTGGGTTATATTTCATCGTTTAAGTATGATACTGGACACAGGTGTTATTCTGTTGCTGATTTACAATCCTGCACAGCACTACTAAACTTGGTTAGTTATTAGAAATAAATGCAGCTTTTTAAATTTGATATTCTTGCCTGGAGTTTGAGTGTGTGACCATACTGAGTACTGATTCCATAACTGTATTAAATGAATAATTTGTATTCTTAATTCTGATGAAAATCTGGGTATCGTTCTTTATGTTTAAGGCAATGTGACGCTCAGCTTTCAATTCATCAATAAATATATTTAAGAATATAAATCCAGTGAAAAGGTATTAGTAAAATTGGGGGGGGGGGGTGTACATTTTTATTTTTCAGCTAAAATATGCATGAGTCTCATTTCATACTGCTGTTACTTATGGACATCCTAGTTTCTCCTGTTATGGCTCTTCCTGTGAGTGCACCTCCTCACACAGTGGAGCTGACGAGAAACCTGGCATCATGTTATGTTGCCGTAAATGCTCCAGTAGAGGCTTCTCAATAAGATTTACAGCAGACGTAATGAAGAGTGAGAGTGGGTGATGTGCTAACACTTCTACTAGCAAGCAGTACACTGCTGCTCCAATGTATCGATACCCAGTGTAGCTTTGAGTCAGTATTGGACCAAAATGTCGTCCAAATAGTGAATTGATGCTAGTTTCTTTTACTAATCTCATGTGAGGTAATATTTTGAGATACGGTATGGTTCAGTCTTGGTGCATTGCAGGTCTTGGAGCCCATTATTGTGAGTTGGGGAGGTAGAGACTTGTGCACATTAAATTACCAGTATGCATCTGTTTAAAGGGCTTCTTTTTCATTTTTCTGCATGACAGGTGGGGGGA